>NC_056727.1:82494250-82659250 GCF_019279795.1 Protopterus annectens | reverse complement strand
CATAAAGGTAGAAAATAATTTGTTTGGATCTTGATTATAACCCATGACTAGTATTAAATGTCCTTGTTTTCCATGTGTGGGCAGAGCAACATTAATCGAAATATGCACATATTAAACATGGGCCTTAATCTCTTTTCAGAAGTAAATTTATAATGCTGGCATTTATTTAAGCAAGACTTAATATAGATGTGACTATGTTGTAGGAATGGCCATATGGAGATTTTTACAGCAGGTTTCACATAAAACCGAAAAACCATTCATTATGCAATGAATTGTTTTTCATCAGCTTTGTATGCTCAATAAAGCTGTTTCTCTGCCTTTTTGGTTTCTTAAAGGTTAAGACTAACCGCAAGGATTTTTCTGAACTTTATTTTTAGGACAGATGTTATGATCAGAAGACTGCTATCACTAAGACATTTTCATTACCACTTCGCACAGTTGATGCTATCAGAAGATCCCTCTTTAATGTACTAGAAACTGTGAGATAATTATAAAAACAGAAGTAATTTCTCAAAATTATATTCAACAGGGAGACTGTCATACACTTCTGAATTATATATTCCTGAAAACCTGGAAAAAGATGGACGGGGATACTGGGGCCCATTTTAATAATGCAATTACTGCAGTTGCAGATGGGAAGACAGCACACCATTAAAGCTGCCCACTTTCTTCTGCCCGTGATCATGTTTGTAATTTATTTCATTAATGATGAAAGTCTGTGCTGCAAATTCTGGTCACTCACATAAATTCTCAGTGTAGCAAACTCCAGATCTAATAAGCAGTCACAAATTAGTGATAATTTTTAGTCTCTTCTCTTGTACTTCTTTTTGGAGTAAGGAAAATATACTTAATCAAGATTATCAGTGAAAGATCATGTCATTTTTGTCATCTTAGAATAACACTGCTTATTTCTAAGGCTGTAAAATCTATAAAACACCAGTACAGATTTAGTTATGAATTAAATATTCTAGGTTCAGCCTCATACAGCTTCATTTGGAAAATGTATGGCAAATATACACATATGACATGATGTGATTAGTGAAGAACTTTTTTGACAGATAAATAAAAAAATATATATTATATTGTCTTTCCTTCATGTCACTATTTCTACACTTATGTTCCTTAATTCAGTTAATTTCTAGGAATGATATTTTAAGTTAATGCAATATACTTCTATGTGTGTCTGATAGGAAAAGGAAAGCACAGTTGTTGTCCTCATATAAGATGACCGCTCATGTCTAGTGGACTATCACCTAATTGAGTAATGAATTCTTACATTTTTAATGTAGCAGTCATTGGTAACTAGCTGAACAGTCTGACTTTGCTAGCCCAACACGGCCTCTTTACATGGGACACTGGTCAGTTCTCAGAATGCTCTGGGCTCCTGACCACTGTAATGGATCACTCACATTCTCCTTAAACACTGACTCTTTACTCAGTCATGCATTACTCTCTTTCTTTCCTTTCAGAGTTTCATTTCAGTCACTGTCTTGTTAAATGATGACACTTTAATGAGTTGTCATATGTTTTGAAACACAACTGTGGTTGCCACCTGTTCATCTTTATACAGAACAGTCCATGTTTGGTCAGTTGTGTTCTGCAAAAAATAAAAATAAAAATAAATCATAAAAACGGCAAATGTCCTGAGATTTAGGACAAAAAACAGTTCCTATTTTTTCTTTAAAAATTGCATAAAACAATTAGTTTGTGTCTGAAACACATAAATATTATATGCAACAGTATCAACAATTAATATTGTACAAGAATAAGTTTTTCTTTTGGCTAAAAAATGAATTTCAGTCCTTTGCACTGGTTATGGATATGGGCTATCCTGCAAATTCTCATGTTTCCAAAAAAATGACTCACTTTGGTATATTTTAAAAGGTGACAGCTTTAACCACAACTGTCAGATCTGTGTTTGTGTGAAAGCTATTTTTTTCTTAATTCAAGTACTATACTATAGAGCAATATCCAGTAGTGAAAAAAATACTATACTATAGAACAATATCCAGTAGTGAAAAAAATACTATACTATAGAGCAATATCCAGTAGTGAAAAAAATACTATATTATAGAGCAATATCCAGTAGTGAAAAAAATACTATATTATAGAGCAATATCCAGTGAAAAAAATACTATACTGTAGAGCAATATCCAGTAGTGAAAAAATACTATACTATAGAGCAATATCCAGTAGTGAAAAAATACTATACTATAGAGCAATATCCAGTAGTGAAAAAATACTATACTATAGAGCAATATCCAGTGAAAAAAATACTATACTATAGAGCAATATCCAGTAGTGAAAAAATACTATACTATAGAGCAATATCCAGTAGTGAAAAAAATACTATACTATAGAGCAATATCCAGTAGTGAAAAAATACTATACTATAGAGCAATATCCAGTAGTGAAAATATCCACAAAAAATACCCTGAAAAGGTGGCAAACTCATGTTTCACATGGGATATTTAATCTAAAATACTAATTCCATGAAACTTAAAGGAAATGTCACCTTCCACTGAAGTTATCCTTTTTGCACTTTTATTGTTTCTCTTTCAGATTTCACCTCTATGTTATTTAATGCCATAAAGAAAGACCTAGCATTTCCTGCCTATTAAAAACTGCATTGTTTCAGATTGGAATCTGTTTCATCCTGCATAACCCATATGGGACATGCTTTGTAGATGTTATTGTTAGTAATTACCCAAAGTTTTATATCTTGAGAGCATGTCTTGTTGAACACATTTAAGTGGACAGAATTTAAAGTGAAACTGTTTTCCAACAAGTTAATTTTTAAATACATATTTATGCAAAGAAGATGGATGAGATAGGCATAGTTCAATACTATATAACCTGGGAGGAGCTCCCACTTTTAGGTCAGGGAACTCTTGCTTTTATGAATAATTTAAAGGCACTATGTTAAAAAAAAATACTACAAACAGTGCCAGGTTTTTAGAAGTGACATTTTTTAGAAAGATGACTAGTATGGTGACTACACTGTGCCAGTGAGTACAATACCTTTAGAAGAATAGGGTGTGTCTGGAAATTATTTAAAGACTGTAGGTTTGACTGATTCACAAAACATTACTGTTTTAGGCAGCTTGCATTAAAGAGGGTTTAAGTATATAAAGTAGCCTTATTTTAGCACAAATCAGTGTCATTTAACAAAAAAGATAAAACTAACATGGTTTTCTGAGTCTACAAAGTCACTGACAATACAGTTTCCTCAACTGAATGAAGAAAAACAATTCATAATGTGTTAGATAATTCATATAAAGGAAATGCAAAGTACACTGTCAAAAAAAAAAAGCAAACAAACTCGGTAAAAAAGAAAATAAAATTACTTCAAGATACTAGAACCAATAAATGAGGCTTGGTAACAGACTGATTTGTCCAGGGACATCTTCAAGAGGAGCTAGATAAATATAGTAGCAGGAATTAAGAGAATGGGTGGAGGATAGGGTTAAATGGGAATGAGGGATCATTGGGAGGAAATGAGTTAAGGGTAGGGAGGGGCTTAAAGGGTTTTAGGTAAGTGTAACTGGTGTAGAAATCACATTTTTGGCATGAACTTGCTAGTGAGAGTTTACATCCAAGATGACCTGTCGGTATGGCTGGTGCAGGTAGGCCTTGGATTAGCAATGGTTTGTATGGGAGAGTAAGTTACAGTATATACAAGTAGCCATATGAGGTATGTAGCAAGGATGCAGTGCAATTACTAACCTCATAAAGTGTTTTTCTAGGTGTTTTTCCTGTGGGAGAAAGCTTTCCGGGCCAAACTAGGACCTTCTCAGTTTATGGCAGCTCTTACCTTTTGTTGGCAGTTTGCTGTCTTTTCGGCTTCTGCAAGGTGAGCTCTGTTGTTGGGGGTAGTGATTTCAGCTTGTGGTACTCCGATGGTTGGGGGATGTGTAGTTGAGCCACAGATGGCTTCTTGCAGGCTTGTTTTGGTGTCATGGCTCCCAATGAAGAAAAGGTTGTCATCCCCGTACACCTCTTCCTTGCTATGATGGTGAAAAACAGCACAGAATGTTACAACATAAAACTCAAGAAACTCACTTAAGTGTCTCTGGCTGTGTTTGCTGTCATTTGCATGTGGTTTTCATTCACTTATTATGATTCTCCTACCCCCCCCCCCCAAGAAAGGGGGAGGAAAAGAAAAAAAAATGGGTTTCTAGCAGTTTGGTGGTGAAGCATTCAGCATTGAAGTTATGACATAATGGCACACATTTGGTTCAGACTTCATGCCATTAAAAAAAAAAAAAAAACATTTTATGTTTCTGGTCTGTTTGTTGAGTTGCTTGAGAGGAGGCTGTGGGGTGTGTGCTGTGCGGGGTGCTGTGTGTGATCAGTGCCAGGATGAATTTGCCATGTTGGTTGCATTTTAGTGGCCTGCAGGATTTCATGTTGGGTTTTTTCAGGTGGTGTCGGGTGCAGAACATCCTCAGGGACAAATATTGATGGTTTTAGTGTGCAATTGCAGTGTAGGGATGTTAGGTTGCTCTTGTCAGGTGGAGTGCAGGTTTTCGCAGGCTGGGATATGCAGCCAGTGGTCATTGATTGCTGTGCATGCACATTGAGCTGTGGCAGTGGTGAGAGGGGTTTGGAAGCATTCCTATCAAATGTGCAGATTTTCACACTACAAATCAAGGAATTAGAATCAACAAAGGAAACAAAAGTCACTAAATAATTACATACATTTTGTTTCAGGCTTCATGCCTTTAAGATAAATGCAGGTTAAGGCAAATCCTGTTATTCTAGCAACATTTAAGTTTAACAAAGCTATATTTAAAATCTGTCCCTATTTCAGACCTTTGTCCCCTGATTTTGTTGGGCTTTGTTCGGATTTTGCTCTAAGAGGTTGGGAGGTATGTTTGGGAGTCCTGCGGTTTGCTGGGTGGTGGGTTGGTCCAGATTTCAGTAACTATGCCTTCTACTTCAAAATTAGTTTTATAATTACCAAAAAAAAAAAAAAATTATTTAGATAATGTAGGTTGCACTTAGCCAATGACCCTGTGTTTGGTGGTGTAGTGTGCGCATAGGGTGATGGGATAAAAAGAGAGAGAAAAAGACAGAGAAAAGAAATGCTGAAAGGGGTGTCTGAAACTCTTGAATTTCCCCGCAGAAGGTGTAGTACTAAAACTAGAACAAGGACATGGTTATTTTCCAGCAATGTTGTATGTGAATATGGGTGGGATTTTAGCAACATGCTGATGTGTCTGTGAACTGTAAATATCATTTGCTCATTTTCCTTTGATAATATTCTGTGTAGGGTACTTTTTTTCTTTATTGTACATTTGCTACTGCATTTTTTGTACATTTATACATAATATAAGTTTTCTTAATTGAGCATTTACAGCTTTGGTACTACTCTGGTACAGATTTCTTGCTCTCTGAGTTTGAAATGCATGGCACACGGTAGGCTTTTGGCATGATGAAGATGGTAGTTTGGGTTTGCCGCTGCTGGAGTGGGATGGCTGTAGCATTTTAGTTGTGTCAGGGGCACAGGTGGAATACTTTGAATTTGGGTTGGGTGAGCCTCATACCTTGGTCTTTTCTTTGTGGGGTTGTGGCTGGTGCATATTCGGCCCTACAAGTGTTTGGCATTTATGCTGGGGTGGCTGGTAGTATGTGGTTTTCTTATTTTTTTTTTTGAGTTTGTGGGGGCAGTGCTTCAGTTATCCCTGTGGGGAACCTGGCCTCACTTTTCTGTTTCGTCAAGATTGTATTTGCGTTCTCAGTTGGTGGTGGTGTTTCAGAGGAAGCAGAGTTTGCCATAATTGCAGCGTATTGGGGAAAGATGGAGAGAACGTGTGCATTTCCCAGGTTGTGAGTAGACTGTGAATAATGAATGTCAGTCAGGCATGCGCTTTGTGACCTTTATGGCCATGGGGTGGGGGGTGGGGGGTAATGACGGTTTAGGTTTCAAATGTCCGGATTTTCAGTGGGAAGTCATTTGCATACATTACCTATTTTAGGATGTGGCATACAACCTAATACTATAAGTAGACATTTAATAAAATGTGTTTTTTTAGTTAGGTATAGCATCGCATGGTTTTAGAATTTAAAACATCATTGTAGATGACTGAGCAACTTTTAACAAAAGTAATGAAGTGCTTAATGCAACAGGTGTTTGACCTGTTTTTTTTATAAAAAATCAAATGGTTTTTAAAAAGTATTTAATATAAGGAATATACCTTACAGTCCAGAGTTAAATGTGACAAACCTAACATTGCACTGAAATATGGTAGTTGTAACATCTGATATTTTATTAATGAAAATTTCTTGGGCATATTAATAAGAGTATTCCAATTAATGGACATTTAGGAATGGAGAGAGGTAAGGGACAAGGGAAGTAATTAAAGAAACAAACAAAAAAAGAGGTTTGGGCCTTTGCCCCACTGTAATTTTTGACTTGGCCCTGTTTTGCTCTAGGAGGGGAGAGGTTGTGTTCACATGCTGCACTTTGCCACAAAGTCCTCAGACCAGACAACTAGTTTAAAGCTGGAGGTAAGGGTAGTTGTTGTGTGATTGTGCCATTGAGACAAATGGTGAATCTCCCATATTTACTTAGGGATGGAGTGCCTCTTCCTTTTCCCACCACTTTCTAAGCACAACAAATTTTCACATTGTCCCTGCAAGGGTAACGTCAGGAAGGTAAGGTCTGTGAAGCATTCTCTATTAACACGGATGCTGTTACTGGCTCCGTAACTTGCTGTATTATCAGAAGTATGGAGTGGTTAAGAGTTTTCTTTACTGATTCCTGTCATTTCCAAGATTATCTCGACAACCAAGTAACAAAGATGGCACTCATAGCCTCATGTGAAAGCTCTCAGCTAGATGATTAAATGCTGCTGACAGTATGTGGGTCATCTGAGTGCTTGTTGAGATTTTAAGTTTACGAAATGCTATAAAGGTGTAGTTACTGCTTTACTGTGACTTACAAAATTCAGCTTAAGACATAGAACCTAAGAATACTACCACTATAAATATAGTTAGTGCTGAAGAGTTTGCTATTTATACTGTCATAATTCCTATGAAGCATTTTAATGGAATCTGTGCACAGCAAGGGCATTATTATAGTAATATTTTCACTTTTTGTCTTTTAATGAGATAGCAGAACAAATTCTCTATACTTTCCTCTCCAATGTATAGACATTCGTAGAATGCCTTTGGCCGTTGGGTTGATAGGGCCAGGATTGGAATTCCTAATATTGGGGATCCTAGAACCTTTGTGGCAGTGGCATTGTACTGATTTTCATGTGTATTTGGTCATGTGGTAGAGATAAGGCTTAGCAGCGACTCCATTTCTTTTGGAAGGCTTGGTAATTCAGGGACTCTTATTCCAGCAGCTGTTCCTTCTATGACAGCATTGTTCTAATGGGGGGGGGGTCAGTCATGGTTTATAAGAACAGTAGCCAGCGATTGTTCAGCTGCAGTGTTTTACAGTAGTGTGCCTCTTGGCTACCCAAGAGTTTGCAGGGTGTCTGGGTTTTTGCTCATTCTGTCAACTGTATCGTATATGTTCTGGCTTTTCCAAAGCAAGGGAGTGCTCATATAGATGTTCACTGTACAGGCTGCATGCCCATCAGAAGAGTTAGGGTGGGGCAAAGCATTTATTTGGACATCGGACAGCTGGTTCCGAATGGTTATCCTACATAGGATTTATGTCGCCGCACCATTTTGGTAGACTAGGATAACCCTGTCTCACAGATAGATAGGCATTTGTTTCACCTTAAGTTAGGTTAGGTTAGAATAATTGCAGGTGGTATATTCTGAAACCTGGTGGAGGTCTGGTAATGTTATGGGGTGTTATGTTAGGAAAACCCTCTCATTTATCATGGATGTTGGTGCAGGGTCCATGATCTACTGCACTGCCAAAAGTATGGAATGGTTCAAAGTTTTCCTTGCACTGACTGTTTTTCATTCCATTACCGAGATGAGGAACAATGCTGCAGTAATGTGTAACAACTGGATAAAAAGTGAACACTCACTAATGCATTTTACTTGCCTTTTGCTGCAGATGGTGGTGTGGTGATGGGCATTACAGTTGCTGTGGCGTTACCCAGAGAAGTCTCAGAAGGTGGAAGCAAGTTTTGTAGTGGATGTCTCACTCACTAAGGTAATGAGCACTGAGGACACAACCTGTGGGAACACTAAATGGGCCACAGCTATTGGCTTGAAGGAAGTGGAACTCTAAGATAATGGATTATGCTGGGGCAGATGTTATCAGTTGTTGCAGTGGTGCACAATGAGGTTTCAGGAAATTTGTATTTACTGTTCATTGAGGCATGTCAGTGAAGGTGGGGGTATGGAGTAGGTGAGGTAGTCACAATGGTCATGGGTTTCAGTTTTGTGGCATTTATATTATGACTGTATATAGTCATTCCAGAAGTGTATTGAGGATTAATAACGGATAAGATGGTCATTATGTGCTATGCTTGTGCTGGATAGGTGGAAGGATGGCAGGATTTCTTTTGGACTTTATTAGGTGGGGCTGCTGTGAGGATGATGGTAGGCAATTGTCTTGAGTGGTTTCACATGACTGGGTGTAAGATTTTGGTGTTGCCTAGGGCAGGTAATGTCCCAAAGCTCATTATAAGGTAAACATTGGTAGTTGGAATGAGTGAGAAGTTAATATACAGAAGGTATGCAAAGATATGATTATTATTGTAGTACTGGACAAGGATCATTGGGTTTAACTGTTAATCTAGTCAAGTGGTGGCTTTTGGTGTTTATACGATAGGGCTTTTGGGGTTGTTGATGGGGGATTATTAGACAATTGCTCCATTAAGAAAGGAAATGGTAGTTCGCAGTTAGCTCATTAGTAATTCCATTGAGTTATCAACAGGTGGCACTTAGGCATGATGGCATGTAACTGACCTTGTCTGACCTGGTGCCATTGGGCATTTTCAGGTTTTGATGGTACATTGTGCTTGGGCAGTTTTGCCTGGTTGGGTTTATGATTTGTGGTGCATTTGGGATCTTACTGCTAAAAGGCCATGATGGTTGTTTAAATGTCTTATTGTTTATAATGGGTAGTTGGTGATGATAAGATTGCTATTAAATAGAATTTTTAAAGAGATCTGATGTGGTTATTTTATTCATTGGACAGTAAAATGTGGCTGCAATTGGACACGAGGATATGCAATTGCCTCTGCATGGTTTTAAGTGGCAATGGGTTTAGTGTTTGGTTGTCTAGTTGGCTGGTGATGAGCCAAGAATCATTATGAAGCTTTTACTGGTATGGTAGTTAGGTAACTGAGTATTTCCTTCTTTTACAGTGGGTATGTTACTTTTACTGGTATGGTAGTTCGGTAACTGAGTATTTCCTTTTTTTACAGTGGGTATGTTACTTTTACTGGTATGGTAGTTAGGTAACTGAGTATTTCCTTCTTTTACAGTGGGTATGTTACTTTTACTGGTATGGTAGTTAGGTAACTGAGTATTTCCTTCTTTTACAGTGGGTATGTTACTTTTACTGGTATGGTAGTTAGATAACTGAGTATTTCCTTCTTTACAGTGGGTATGTTACTTTTACTGGTATGGTAGTTAGGTAACTGAGTATTTCCTTCTTTACAGTGGGTATGTTACTTTTTACTGGTATGGTAGTTAGGTAACTGAGTATTTCCTTCTTTACAGTGGGTATGTTACTTTTACTGGTATGGTAGTTAGGTAACTGAGTATTTCCTTCTTTTACAGTGGGTATGTTACTTTTACTGGTATGGTAGTTAGGTAACTGAGTATTTCCTTCTTTTACAGTGGGTATGTTACTTTTACTGGTATGGTAGTTAGGTAACTGAGTATTTCCTTCTTTTACAGTGGGTATGTTACTTTTACTGGTATGGTAGTTAGGTAACTGAGTATTTCCTTCTTTTACAGTGGGTATGTTACTTTTACTGGTATGGTAGTTAGGTAACTGAGTATTTCCTTCTTTTACAGTGGGTATGTTACTTTTACTGGTATGGTAGTTAGGTAACTGAGTATTTCCTTCTTTTACAGTGGGTATGTTACTTTTACTGGTATGGTAGTTAGGTAACTGAGTATTTCCTTCCTTTACAGTGGGTATGTTACTTTTACTGGTATGGTAGTTAGGTAACTGAGTATTTCCTTCCTTTACAGTGGGTATGTTACTTTTACTGGTATGGTAGTTAGGTAACTGAGTATTTCCTTCTTTTACAGTGGGTATGTTACTTTTACTGGTATGGTAGTTAGGTAACTGAGTATTTCCTTCTTTTACAGTGGGTATGTTACTTTTACTGGTATGGTAGTTAGGTAACTGAGTATTTCCTTCTTTTACAGTGGGTATGTTACTTTTACTGGTATGGTAGTTAGGTAACTGAGTATTTCCTTCTTTTACAGTGGGTATGTTACTTTTACTGGTATGGTAGTTAGGTAACTGAGTATTTCCTTCTTTTACAGTGGGTATGTTACTTTTACTGGTATGGTAGTTAGGTAACTGAGTATTTCCTTCTTTTACAGTGGGTATGTTACTTTTACTGGCATGGTAGTTAGGTAACTGAGTATTTCCTTCTTTTACAGTGGGTATGTTACTTTTACTGGTATGGTAGTTAGGTAACTGAGTATTTCCTTCTTTTACAGTGGGTATGTTACTTTTTACTGGTATGGTAGTTAGGTAACTGAGTATTTCCTTCTTTTACAGTGGGTATGTTACTTTTACTGGTATGGTAGTTAGGTAACTGAGTATTTCCTTCTTTTACAGTGGGTATGTTACTTTTACTGGTATGGTAGTTAGGTAACTGAGTATTTCCTTCTTTTACAGTGGGTATGTTAGGTTAGCAGGTTATGGGTTGTTACTTTACCATTAGAGAGGGATATGTGGCATGCTTTCAGCTGTTTAGGCAACTGGCTAATTTTGTTATTTATTTGATAGGGATTTGAGGGGTGATGGCATAGATACAGTTTGGTTAGGCATGTTGGGTTATACTGAATGATGTTTGGTTTAATGCTTTTTAATGGTGGTTAGGTTGTTGGAAGTTTAGTTAGAGAGAGGGGGAACAGACTGGTCAGGCTGGTGGGCCGAGAAGAGGGGCAGGCTTGCCCTCTTCTGTTCCCCCTCTGATGTTAGATGTTCAATTCAATAAGTTGGGAAAGGAAAGTGAGCGATGGGATTCTGCTTGATAAGTACATAAGCAAGAGGAGGTAAACTGCTTATTTGGCTGGACGTGTAGTTCAGTAAATGGTAAATGAAGTGAGTGGTGGTACACTACTTCATAAGTAAGCGAGAGAAGGAATGGATGTTGCTTACTGGTCTGGATGAGCAGGGTCATGCTATCCTGTTTTAATGTTACATGGATGTTATCCTCACCTATATCATGTGTTTGTTGTAATTAATAAATATTGGTTAACAATCATGTTTATAGAAGTTTAATAAAGGTAATCAAATGTCATTCGGTGTGATGTGTTTATTGAAGGGGACTGGGACAATGACCATTCGGAAAGAAATTAAAAAATAAGACAAAGCACTTATAGTGATTCTGATACTTGAGTATGCCACAAAAATATCAAGTCATTATATAAATATGTTTTGGAGTTTTGTTGTGGTTTCCTCTAAAATTATTGTCACTCCGGCAATAAGCAATATATTTATACAAAGCATTTATGATTGCCCCTACTGTTATAATTATATTCAAATAATCATGTCTTTCATTTTGTTTAATCCATATAAAGCTGCATCAACAATGTGCTATATGAACTATATATGTGGCACTATATGTAGAGATATAATGAAAATTAAAATTATAGCAAGACATCTAAAACACTCCTTGATAACCATGTGATTTTCCCACCTTGCTTAGACAGTAGCCTAAGTCGTTGCAGCAATGGGGTTGGGGTGGGGGATGAGCACCCCCTATATACACACTTTAAATATCCTTTACTTTGCCTTTCAGCTCTCAGCTCAGATGTAGTAAAAAAGAAAAAGTAAAGATAATAACCTAAAATAAAAATGAATGGTCATGCTCTTTACTAGCTTAACTTCTCACTTCTGACCCAAAGAACATTGCAATTGGACAGGGGCAGCCAATCTATGTCCTATTGCTATTCAGTTTAAGCACATTGCTTTTAGCAATCTATAATAATGTTATCCTGGTAATCAATAGTCATTTGACTAGTATCTACATCTATATCTGTAACTATGTCTGTATATTTACATATATTGTCACATTGCTTACGTCTATATCTGTAACTATGTCTGTATATTTACATACATTGTCACATTGCTTACGTCTGTATCTGTAACTATGTCTATATATTTACATATATTGTCACATTGCTTACGTCTATATCTGTAACTATGTCTGTATATTTACATACATTGTCACATTGCTTACGTCTATATCTGTAACTATGTCTGTATATTTACATATATTGTCACATTGCTTACGTCTATATCTGTAACTATGTCTGTATATTTACATATATTGTCACATTGCTTACGTCTATATCTGTAACTATGTCTGTATATTTACATATATTGTCACATTGCTTACGTCTATATCTGTAACTATGTCTGTATATTTACATATATTGTCACATTGCTTACGTCTATATCTGTAACTA
This sequence comes from Protopterus annectens, assembly GCF_019279795.1. Taxonomy (NCBI): domain Eukaryota; kingdom Metazoa; phylum Chordata; order Ceratodontiformes; family Protopteridae; genus Protopterus; species Protopterus annectens. Next base: position 82,646,665 of record NC_056727.1, on the reverse strand, counting down.
TGTCTGTATATTTACATATATTGTCACATTGCTTACGTCTATATCTGTAACTATGTCTATATATTTACATATATTGTCACATTGCTTACGTCTATATCTGTAACTATGTCTATATATTTACATATATTGTCACATTGCTTACGTCTATATCTGTAACTATGTCTATATATTTACATATATTGTCACATTGCTTACGTCTGTATCTGTAACTATGTCTGTATATTTACATATATTGTCACATTGCTTACGTCTATATCTGTAACTATGTCTGTATATTTACATATATTGTCACATTGCTTACGTCTATATCTGTAACTATGTCTGTATATTTACATATATTGTCACATTGCTTACGTCTATATCTGTAACTATGTCTGTATATTTACATATATTGTCACATTGCTTACGTCTATATCTGTAACTATGTCTGTATATTTACATACATTGTCACATTGCTTACGTCTATATCTGTAACTATGTCTGTATATTTACATATATTGTCACATTGCTTACGTCTATATCTGTAACTATGTCTGTATATTTACATACATTGTCACATTGCTTACGTCTATATCTGTAACTATGTCTGTATATTTACATACATTGTCACATTGCTTACGTCTATATCTGTAACTATGTCTGTATATTTACATACATTGTCACATTGCTTACGTCTATATCTGTAACTATGTCTATATATTTACATACATTGTCACATTGCTTACGTCTATATCTGTAACTATGTCTGTATATTTACATATATTGTCACATTGCTTACGTCTATATCTGTAACTATGTCTGTATATTTACATATATTGTCACATTGCTTACGTCTATATCTGTAACTATGTCTGTATATTTACATACATTGTCACATTGCTTACGTCTATATCTGTAACTATGTCTGTATATTTACATATATTGTCACATTGCTTACGTCTATATCTGTAACTATGTCTGTATATTTACATATATTGTCACATTGCTTACGTCTATATCTGTAACTATGTCTGTATATTTACATACATTGTCACATTGCTTACGCCTATATCTGTAACTATGTCTGTATATTTACATATATTGTCACATTGCTTACGCCTATATCTGTAACTATGTCTGTATATTTACATATATTGTCACATTGCTTACGTCTATATCTGTAACTATGTCTGTATATTTACATATATTGTCACATTGCTTACGTCTATATCTGTAACTATGTCTATATATTTACATATATTGTCACATTGCTTACGTCTATATCTGTAACTATGTCTGTATATTTACATATATTGTCACATTGCTTACGTCTATATCTGTAACTATGTCTATATATTTACATATATTGTCACATTGCTTACGTCTATATCTGTAACTATGTCTGTATATTTACATATATTGTCACATTGCTTACGTCTATATCTGTAACTATGTCTGTATATTTACATATATTGTCACATTGCTTACGTCTATATCTGTAACTATGTCTGTATATTTACATATATTGTCACATTGCTTACGTCTATATCTGTAACTATGTCTGTATATTTACATATATTGTCACATTGCTTACGACTATATCTGTAACTATGTCTGTATATTTACATATATTGTCACATTGCTTACGCCTATATCTGTAACTATGTCTGTATATTTCCATATATTAGCACATAGCTTACGGCTATATCTGTAACTATGTCTGTATATTTACATACATTGTCACATTGCTTACGTCTATATCTGTAACTATGTCTGTATATTTACATATATTGTCACATTGCTTATGTCTATATCTGTAACTATGTCTGTATATTTACATATATTGTCACATTGCTTACGTCTGTATCTGTAACTATGTCTGTATATTTACATATATTGTCACATTGCTTACGTCTATATCTGTAACTATGTCTGTATATTTACATACATTGTCACATTGCTTACGTCTATATCTGTAACTATGTCTGTATATTTACATACATTGTCACATTGCTTACGTCTATATCTGTAACTATGTCTGTATATTTACATACATTGTCACATTGCTTACGTCTATATCTGTAACTATGTCTGTATATTTACATACATTGTCACATTGCTTACGCCTATATCTGTAACTATGTCTGTATATTTACATACATTGTCACATTGCTTACATCTATATCTGTAACTATGTCTGTATATTTACATACATTGTCACATTGCTTACGTCTATATCTGTAACTATGTCTGTATATTTACATACATTGTCACATTGCTTACGTCTATATCTGTAACTATGTCTGTATATTTACATACATTGTCACATTGCTTACGGCTATATCTGTAACTATGTCTGTATATTTACATATATTGTCACATTGCTTACGTCTATATCTGTAACTATGTCTGTATATTTACATACATTGTCACATTGCTTACGTCTATATCTGTAACTATGTCTGTATATTTACATATATTGTCACATTGCTTACGTCTATATCTGTAACTATGTCTGTATATTTACATACATTGTCACATTGCTTACGCCTATATCTGTAACTATGTCTGTATATTTACATATATTGTCACATTGCTTACGTCTATATCTGTAACTATGTCTGTATATTTACATACATTGTCACATTGCTTACGTCTATATCTGTAACTATGTCTGTATATTTACATACATTGTCACATTGCTTACGTCTATATCTGTAACTATGTCTGTATATTTACATATATTGTCACATTGCTTACGTCTATATCTGTAACTATGTCTGTATATTTACATATATTGTCACATTGCTTACGTCTATATCTGTAACTATGTCTGTATATTTACATACATTGTCACATTGCTTACGTCTATATCTGTAACTATGTCTGTATATTTACATACATTGTCACATTGCTTACGTCTATATCTGTAACTATGTCTGTATATTTACATACATTGTCACATTGCTTACGTCTATATCTGTAACTATGTCTGTATATTTACATATATTGTCACATTGCTTACGTCTATATCTGTAACTATGTCTGTATATTTACATATATTGTCACATTGCTTACGTCTATATCTGTAACTATGTCTGTATATTTACATACATTGTCACATTGCTTACGTCTATATCTGTAACTATGTCTGTATATTTACATATATTGTCACATTGCTTACGTCTATATCTGTAACTATGTCTATATATTTACATACATTGTCACATTGCTTACGTCTATATCTGTAACTATGTCTGTATATTTACATATATTGTCACATTGCTTACGTCTATATCTGTAACTATGTCTGTATATTTACATATATTGTCACATTGCTTACGTCTATATCTGTAACTATGTCTGTATATTTACATATATTGTCACATTGCTTACGTCTATATCTGTAACTATGTCTGTATATTTACATATATTGTCACATTGCTTACGACTATATCTGTAACTATGTCTGTATATTTACATATATTGTCACATTGATTACGTCTATATCTGTAACTATGTCTGTATATTTACATACATTGTCACATTGCTTACGTCTATATCTGTAACTATGTCTGTATATTTACATATATTGTCACATTGCTTACGTCTATATCTGTAACTATGTCTGTATATTTACATACATTGTCACATTGCTTACGCCTATATCTGTAACTATGTCTGTATATTTACATACATTGTCACATTGCTTACGTCTATATCTGTAACTATGTCTATATATTTACATACATTGTCACATTGCTTACGTCTATATCTGTAACTATGTCTGTATATTTACATATATTGTCACATTGCTTACGGCTATATCTGTAACTATGTCTGTATATTTACATATATTGTCACATTGCTTACGTCTATATCTGTAACTATGTCTGTATATTTACATATATTGTCCCATTGCTTATGTCTATATCTGTAACTATGTCTGTATATTTACATATATTGTCACATTGCTTACGCTCTATATCTGTAACTATGTCTGTATATTTACATATTGTCACATTGCTTACGCTCTATATCTGTAACTATGTCTATATATTTACATACATTGTCACATTGCTTACGCCTATATCTGTAACTATGTCTGTATATTTACATACATTGTCACATTGCTTACGCCTATATCTGTAACTATGTCTGTATATTTACATATATTGTCACATTGATTACGTCTATATCTGTAACTATGTCTATATATTTACATACATTGTCACATTGCTTACGTCTATATCTGTAACTATGTCTGTATATTTACATACATTGTCACATTGCTTACGCCTATATCTGTAACTATGTCTGTATATTTACATACATTGTCACATTGCTTACGCCTATATCTGTAACTATGTCTGTATATTTACATACATTGTCACATTGCTTACGACTATATCTGTAACTATGTCTGTATATTTACATATATTGTCACATTGCTTACGTCTATATCTGTAACTATGTCTGTATATTTACATATATTGTCACATTGCTTACGTCTATATCTGTAACTATGTCTGTATATTTACATACATTGTCACATTGCTTACAACTATATCTGTAACTATGTCTGTATATTTACATATATTGTCACATTGCTTACGTCTATATCTGTAACTATGTCTGTATATTTACATATATTGTCACATTGCTTACGCCTATATCTGTAACTATGTCTGTATATTTACATATATTGTCACATTGCTTACGCCTATATCTGTAACTATGTCTATATATTTACATATATTGTCACATTGCTTACGCTATATCTGTAACTATGTCTGTATATTTACATATATTGTCACATTGCTTACGCTCTATATCTGTAACTATGTCTGTATATTTACATACATTGTCACATTGCTTACGTCTATATCTGTAACTATGTCTGTATATTTACATATATTGTCACATTGCTTACGTCTATATCTGTAACTATGTCTGTATATTTACATACATTGTCACATTGCTTACGTCTATATCTGTAACTATGTCTGTATATTTACATATATTGTCACATTGCTTATGTCTATATCTGTAACTATGTCTGTATATTTACATATATTGTCACATTGCTTACGTCTGTATCTGTAACTATGTCTGTATATTTACATATATTGTCACATTGCTTACGGCTATATCTGTAACTATGTCTGTATATTTACATACATTGTCACATTGCTTACGTCTATATCTGTAACTATGTCTATATATTTACATATATTGTCACATTGCTTACGTCTATATCTGTAACTATGTCTGTATATTTACATATATTGTCACATTGCTTACGTCTATATCTGTAACTATGTCTGTATATTTACATATATTGTCACATTGCTTACGTCTATATCTGTAACTATGTCTATATATTTACATACATTGTCACATTGCTTACGTCTATATCTGTAACTATGTCTGTATATTTACATACATTGTCACATTGCTTACGCCTATATCTGTAACTATGTCTGTATATTTACATACATTGTCACATTGCTTACGTCTATATCTGTAACTATGTCTGTATATTTACATACATTGTCACATTGCTTACGTCTGTATCTGTAACTATGTCTGTATATTTACATATATTGTCACATTGCTTACGTCTGTATCTGTAACTATGTCTGTATATTTACATATATTGTCACATTGCTTACGTCTATATCTGTAACTATGTCTGTATATTTACATATATTGTCACATTGCTTACGTCTATATCTGTAACTATGTCTATATATTTACATACATTGTCACATTGCTTACGTCTATATCTGTAACTATGTCTATATATTTACATATATTGTCACATTGCTTACGTCTATATCTGTAACTATGTCTGTATATTTACATATATTGTCACATTGCTTACGTCTATATCTGTAACTATGTCTGTATATTTACATACATTGTCACATTGCTTACGCCTATATCTGTAACTATGTCGGTATATTTACATACATTGTCACATTGCTTACGCCTATATCTGTAACTATGTCTGTATATTTACATATATTGTCACATTGCTTACGCCTATATCTGTAACTATGTCTGTATATTTACATACATTGTCACATTGCTTACGCCTATATCTGTAACTATGTCTGTATATTTACATATATTGTCACATTGCTTACGCCTATATCTGTAACTATGTCTGTATATTTACATACATTGTCACATTGCTTACGTCTATATCTGTAACTATGTCTGTATATTTACATATATTGTCACATTGCTTACGCCTATATCTGTAACTATGTCTGTATATTTACATATATTGTCACATTGCTTACGCCTATATCTGTAACTATGTCTGTATATTTACATACATTGTCACATTGCTTACGCCTATATCTGTAACTATGTCTGTATATTTACATACATTGTCACATTGCTTACGCCTATATCTGTAACTATGTCTGTATATTTACATATATTGTCACATTGCTTACGCCTATATCTGTAACTATGTCTGTATATTTACATACATTGTCACATTGCTTACGCCTATATCTGTAACTATGTCTGTATATTTACATACATTGTCACATTGCTTACGCCTATATCTGTAACTATGTCTGTATATTTACATATATTGTCACATTGCTTACGTCTATATCTGTAACTATGTCTGTATATTTACATACATTGTCACATTGCTTACGCTCTATATCTGTAACTATGTCTGTATATTTACATATATTGTCACATTGCTTACGTCTATATCTGTAACTATGTCTGTATATTTACATACATTGTCACATTGCTTACGCCTATATCTGTAACTATGTCTGTATATTTACATATATTGTCACATTGCTTACGTCTATATCTGTAACTATGTCTGTATATTTACATACATTGTCACATTGCTTACGCTCTATATCTGTAACTATGTCTGTATATTTACATATATTGTCACATTGCTTACGCCTATATCTGTAACTATGTCTGTATATTTACATATATTGTCACATTGCTTACGCCTATATCTGTAACTATGTCTGTATATTTACATATATTGTCACATTGCTTACGCCTATATCTGTAACTATGTCTGTATATTTACATATATTGTCACATTGCTTACGCTATATCTGTAACTATGTCTGTATATTTACATACATTGTCACATTGCTTACGCTATATCTGTAACTATGTCTGTATATTTACATATATTGTCACATTGCTTACGTCTATATCTGTAACTATGTCTGTATATTTACATACATTGTCACATTGCTTACGCCTATATCTGTAACTATGTCTGTATATTTACATATATTGTCACATTGCTTACGCCTATATCTGTAACTATGTCTGTATATTTACATATATTGTCACATTGCTTACGTCTATATCTGTAACTATGTCTGTATATTTACATACATTGTCACATTGCTTACGCCTATATCTGTAACTATGTCTGTATATTTACATACATTGTCACATTGCTTACGCCTATATCTGTAACTATGTCTGTATATTTACATACATTGTCACATTGCTTACGCCTATATCTGTAACTATGTCTGTATATTTACATACATTGTCACATTGCTTACGCCTATATCTGTAACTATGTCTGTATATTTACATATATTGTCACATTGCTTACGCTCTATATCTGTAACTATGTCTGTATATTTACATACATTGTCACATTGCTTACGCCTATATCTGTAACTATGTCTGTATATTTACATACATTGTCACATTGCTTACGCCTATATCTGTAACTATGTCTGTATATTTACATACATTGTCACATTGCTTACGCCTATATCTGTAACTATGTCTGTATATTTACATATATTGTCACATTGCTTACGCCTATATCTGTAACTATGTCTGTATATTTACATACATTGTCACATTGCTTACGCCTATATCTGTAACTATGTCTGTATATTTACATACATTGTCACATTGCTTACGCCTATATCTGTAACTATGTCTGTATATTTACATACATTGTCACATTGCTTACGCCTATATCTGTAACTATGTCTGTATATTTACATACATTGTCACATTGCTTACGCCTATATCTGTAACTATGTCTGTATATTTACATATATTGTCACATTGCTTACGCCTATATCTGTAACTATGTCTGTATATTTACATATATTGTCACATTGCTTACGTCTATATCTGTAACTATGTCTGTATATTTACATACATTGTCACATTGCTTACGCCTATATCTGTAACTATGTCTGTATATTTACATACATTGTCACATTGCTTACGCCTATATCTGTAACTATGTCTGTATATTTACATATATTGTCACATTGCTTACGTCTATATCTGTAACTATGTCTGTATATTTACATACATTGTCACATTGCTTACGTCTATATCTGTAACTATGTCTATATATTTACATATATTGTCACATTGCTTACGCCTATATCTGTAACTATGTCTGTATATTTACATACATTGTCACATTGCTTACGCCTATATCTGTAACTATGTCTGTATATTTACATATATTGTCACATTGCTTACGCCTATATCTGTAACTATGTCTGTATATTTACATATATTGTCACATTGCTTACGTCTATATCTGTAACTATGTATGTATATTTACATATATTGTCACATTGCTTACGCCTATATCTGTAACTATGTCTGTATATTTACATACATTGTCACATTGCTTACGCCTATATCTGTAACTATGTCTGTATATTTACATATATTGTCACATTGCTTACGCCTATATCTGTAACTATGTCTGTATATTTACATACATTGTCACATTGCTTACGTCTATATCTGTAACTATGTCTGTATATTTACATATATTGTCACATTGCTTACGCCTATATCTGTAACTATGTCTGTATATTTACATACATTGTCACATTGCTTACGCCTATATCTGTAACTATGTCTGTATATTTACATATATTGTCACATTGCTTACGCCTATATCTGTAACTATGTCTGTATATTTACATACATTGTCACATTGCTTACGCCTATATCTGTAACTATGTCTGTATATTTACATATATTGTCACATTGCTTACGCCTATATCTGTAACTATGTCTGTATATTTACATATATTGTCACATTGCTTACGCCTATATCTGTAACTATGTCTGTATATTTACATATATTGTCACATTGCTTACGCCTATATCTGTAACTATGTCTGTATATTTACATATATTGTCACATTGCTTACGTCTATATCTGTAACTATGTCTGTATATTTACATACATTGTCACATTGCTTACGCCTATATCTGTAACTATGTCTGTATATTTACATATATTGTCACATTGCTTACGCCTATATCTGTAACTATGTCTGTATATTTACATACATTGTCACATTGCTTACGCCTATATCTGTAACTATGTCTGTATATTTACATATATTGTCACATTGCTTACGTATATATCTGTAACTATGTATGTATATTTACATATATTGTCACATTGCTTACGCCTATATCTGTAACTATGTCTGTATATTTACATATATTGTCACATTGCTTACGCCTATATCTGTAACTATGTCTGTATATTTACATATATTGTCATTGTCACATTGCTTACCTATATCTGTAACTATGTCTGTATATTTACATACATTGTCACATTGCTTACGCCTATATCTGTAACTATGTCTGTATATTTACATATATTGTCACATTGCTTACGTCTATATCTGTGACTATGTCTGTATATGTACATATATTGTCACATTGCTTACGCCTATATCTGTAACTATGTCTGTATATTTACATATATTGTCACATTGCTTACGCCTATATCTGTAACTATGTCTGTATATTTACATATATTGTCACATTGCTTACGCCTATATCTGTAACTATGTCTGTATATTTACATATATTGTCACATTGCTTACGCCTATATCTGTAACTATGTCTGTATATTTACATACATTGTCACATTGCTTACGCTCTATATCTGTAACTATGTCTGTATATTTACATACATTGTCACATTGCTTACGCCTATATCTGTAACTATGTCTGTATATTTACATACATTGTCACATTGCTTACGCCTATATCTGTAACTATGTCTGTATATTTACATACATTGTCACATTGCTTACGCCTATATCTGTAACTATGTCTGTATATTTACATACATTGTCACATTGCTTACGCCTATATCTGTAACTATGTCTGTATATTTACATATATTGTCACATTGCTTACGCCTATATCTGTAACTATGTCTGTATATTTACATATATTGTCACATTGCTTACGCCTATATCTGTAACTATGTCTGTATATTTACATATATTGTCACATTGCTTACGCCTATATCTGTAACTATGTCTGTATATTTACATACATTGTCACATTGCTTACGCCTATATCTGTAACTATGTCTGTATATTTACATATATTGTCACATTGCTTACGCCTATATCTGTAACTATGTCTGTATATTTACATACATTGTCACATTGCTTACGCTCTATATCTGTAACTATGTCTGTATATTTACATATATTGTCACATTGCTTACGCCTATATCTGTAACTATGTCTGTATATTTACATACATTGTCACATTGCTTACGCCTATATCTGTAACTATGTCTGTATATTTACATACATTGTCACATTGCTTACATCTATATCTGTAACTATGTCTGTATATTTACATACATTGTCACATTGCTTACGCCTATATCTGTAACTATGTCTGCATATTTATATATATTGTCACATTGCTTACGCCTATATCTGTAACTATGTCTGTATATTTACATATATTGTCACATTGCTTACGCCTATATCTGTAACTATGTCTGTATATTTACATATATTGTCACATTGCTTACGCCTATATCTGTAACTATGTCTGTATATTTACATATATTGTCACATTGCTTACGCCTATATCTGTAACTATGTCTGTATATTTACATACATTGTCACATTGCTTACGTCTATATCTGTAACTATGTCTGTATATTTACATATATTGTCACATTGCTTACGCCTATATCTGTAACTATGTCTGTATATTTACATACATTGTCACATTGCTTACGCCTATATCTGTAACTATGTCTGTATATTTACATATATTGTCACATTGCTTACGCCTATATCTGTAACTATGTCTGTATATTTACATATATTGTCACATTGCTTACGCCTATATCTGTAACTATGTCTGTATATTTACATATATTGTCACATTGCTTACGCCTATATCTGTAACTATGTCTGTATATTTACATATATTGTCACATTGCTTACGTCTATATCTGTAACTATGTCTGTATATTTACATATATTGTCACATTGCTTACGCCTATATCTGTAACTATGTCTGTATATTTACATACATTGTCACATTGCTTACGCCTATATCTGTAACTATGTCTGTATATTTACATATATTGTCACATTGCTTACGCCTATATCTGTAACTATGTCTGTATATTTACATATATTGTCACATTGCTTACGCCTATATCTGTAACTATGTCTGTATATTTACATATATTGTCACATTGCTTACGCCTATATCTGTAACTATGTCTGTATATTTACATATATTGTCACATTGCTTACGCCTATATCTGTAACTATGTCTGTATATTTACATATATTGTCACATTGCTTACGCTCTATATCTGTAACTATGTCTGTATATTTACATACATTGTCACATTGCTTACGCCTATATCTGTAACTATGTCTGTATATTTACATACATTGTCACATTGCTTACGCCTATATCTGTAACTATGTCTGTATATTTACATACATTGTCACATTGCTTACGTCTATATCTGTAACTATGTCTGTATATTTACATATATTGTCACATTGCTTACGCCTATATCTGTAACTATGTCTGTATATTTACATATATTGTCACATTGCTTACGCCTATATCTGTAACTATGTCTGTATATTTACATATATTGTCACATTGCTTACGCCTATATCTGTAACTATGTCTGTATATTTACATACATTGTCACATTGCTTACGCCTATATCTGTAACTATGTCTGTATATTTACATACATTGTCACATTGCTTACGCCTATATCTGTAACTATGTCTGTATATTTACATACATTGTCACATTGCTTACGTCTATATCTGTAACTATGTCTGTATATTTACATACATTGTCACATTGCTTACGCCTATATCTGTAACTATGTCTGTATATTTACATACATTGTCACATTGCTTACGCCTATATCTGTAACTATGTCTGTATATTTACATACATTGTCACATTGCTTACGCCTATATCTGTAACTATGTCTGTATATTTACATACATTGTCACATTGCTTACGCCTATATCTGTAACTATGTCTGTATATTTACATACATTGTCACATTGCTTACGCCTATATCTGTAACTATGTCTGTATATTTACATATATTGTCACATTGCTTACGCCTATATCTGTAACTATGTCTGTATATTTACATATATTGTCACATTGCTTACGCCTATATCTGTAACTATGTCTGTATATTTACATATATTGTCACATTGCTTACGCCTATATCTGTAACTATGTCTGTATATTTACATACATTGTCACATTGCTTACGCCTATATCTGTAACTATGTCTGTATATTTACATACATTGTCACATTGCTTACGCCTATATCTGTAACTATGTCTGTATATTTACATACATTGTCACATTGCTTACGCCTATATCTGTAACTATGTCTGTATATTTACATATTGTCACATTGCTTACGCCTATATCTGTAACTATGTCTGTATATTTACATATATTGTCACATTGCTTACGCTATATCTGTAACTATGTCTGTATATTTACATACATTGTCACATTGCTTACGCCTATATCTGTAACTATGTCTGTATATTTACATACATTGTCACATTGCTTACGCCTATATCTGTAACTATGTCTGTATATTTACATATATTGTCACATTGCTTACGCCTATATCTGTAACTATGTCTGTATATTTACATACATTGTCACATTGCTTACGCCTATATCTGTAACTATGTCTGTATATTTACATATTGTCACATTGCTTACGCTTCATATCTGTAACTATGTCTGTATATTTACATATATTGTCACATTGCTTACGCCTATATCTGTAACTATGTCTGTATATTTACATATACATTGTCACATTGCTTACGCCTATATCTGTAACTATGTCTGTATATTTACATATATTGTCACATTGCTTACGCCTATATCTGTAACTATGTCTGTATATTTACATATATTGTCACATTGCTTACGCCTATATCTGTAACTATGTCTGTATATTTACATACATTGTCACATTGCTTACGCCTATATCTGTAACTATGTCTGTATATTTACATACATTGTCACATTGCTTACGCCTATATCTGTAACTATGTCTGTATATTTACATATATTGTCACATTGCTTACATCTATATCTGTAACTATGTCTGTATATTTACATATATTGTCACATTGCTTACGCCTATATCTGTAACTATGTCTGTATATTTACATACATTGTCACATTGCTTACGCCTATATCTGTAACTATGTCTGTATATTTACATATATTGTCACATTGCTTACGCTATATCTGTAACTATGTCTGTATATTTACATATATTGTCACATTGCTTACGCCTATATCTGTAACTATGTCTGTATATTTACATATATTGTCACATTGCTTACGCCTATATCTGTAACTATGTCTGTATATTTACATATATTGTCACATTGCTTACGCCTATATCTGTAACTATGTCTGTATATTTACATATATTGTCACATTGCTTACGCCTATATCTGTAACTATGTCTGTATATTTACATACATTGTCACATTGCTTACGCTTATATCTGTAACTATGTCTGTATATTTACATACATTGTCACATTGCTTACGCCTATATCTGTAACTATGTCTGTATATTTACATATATTGTCACATTGCTTACGCCTATATCTGTAACTATGTCTGTATATTTACATATATTGTCACATTGCTTACGCCTATATCTGTAACTATGTCTGTATATTTACATACATTGTCACATTGCTTACGTCTATATCTGTAACTATGTCTGTATATTTACATACATTGTCACATTGCTTACGCCTATATCTGTAACTATGTCTGTATATTTACATACATTGTCACATTGCTTACGCCTATATCTGTAACTATGTCTGTATATTTACATACATTGTCACATTGCTTACGCCTATATCTGTAACTATGTCTGTATATTTACATACATTGTCACATTGCTTACGCCTATATCTGTAACTATGTCTGTATATTTACATATATTGTCACATTGCTTACGCCTATATCTGTAACTATGTCTGTATATTTACATACATTGTCACATTGCTTACGCCTATATCTGTAACTATGTCTGTATATTTACATACATTGTCACATTGCTTACGCCTATATCTGTAACTATGTCTGTATATTTACATACATTGTCACATTGCTTACGCCTATATCTGTAACTATGTCTGTATATTTACATACATTGTCACATTGCTTACGCCTATATCTGTAACTATGTCTGTATATTTACATACATTGTCACATTGCTTACGCCTATATCTGTAACTATGTCTGTATATTTACATACATTGTCACATTGCTTACGCCTATATCTGTAACTATGTCTGTATATTTACATACATTGTCACATTGCTTACGCCTATATCTGTAACTATGTCTGTATATTTACATATATTGTCACATTGCTTACGCCTATATCTGTAACTATGTCTGTATATTTACATACATTGTCACATTGCTTACGTCTATATCTGTAACTATGTCTGTATATTTACATATATTGTCACATTGCTTACATCTATATCTGTAACTATGTCTGTATATTTACATACATTGTCACATTGCTTACGTCTATATCTGTAACTATGTCTGTATATTTACATACATTGTCACATTGCTTACGTCTATATCTGTAACTATGTCTGTATATTTACATATATTGTCACATTGCTTACGTCTATATCTGTAACTATGTCTGTATATTTACATACATTGTCACATTGCTTACGTCTATATCTGTAACTATGTCTGTATATTTACATACATTGTCACATTGCTTACTACATCTTCCTTGCCTTCTGCCTAATACCCATTTCCTTCCTCTTCCTCCATGCTATCTTTCTCCTACCTACCTCATTTTTTATGATGACATTTTCCTATGAACCTAACATCACTCATGAATTCTCAACTTCCACTGTACTGTCTTGGAACCTACTCCTTCTAACCCTACCTCCTGTAGATTACTTCTACTAACTGGCTAGTCTGCCCACTGTCTACTATCCTTCCAGTATATGTCACTTTTATAACTATCTGCTTTAACAATAACTCTAATGAAGTCTCTCCTGCCTTCATTATTATACATGCATTTGTAGATAATCCCATCGTATTACACATTTACTTAATATGTGATCTTTTATAATTGTACTTTGGAGCTTTTTTCTCTGGGCCTCCTCTGAAAAAGGTATTTGACCCAGTCGGACTACCCCAGTCAACAAATGTCAAATAAATAAATAACCTGTTGTGGCTATAGTGCCTTGCTATCACGTGACTAAAACCATGTAGTCAAAATTCTGAGTGGGCTACATTGGAGGCTCTGAGGTACGGAGTGTAGTCTTGTGTGTATGTGCTGTAGCTGAATATCCTAATATTATTTAATGAAACATTTGTAATGAAGTTTCAAGTGGAGTATAGGCAAAGAGAAAGGGATATGGAGTACTAAGTGAATGGCCTGCCCTGGTAGAATTTTTAGTGAAGTATAGAACAGAGGGATAATTAGTGGGGGATATAAAACATTGCACGATAACTGTAAGAATAAACAAGCTGGGGTTATAAAAAGATTGGAAAGAGAGACTGGAATCGCAATTTACAAAGGAACAACGGAGGGAATTTTGACTGGCTCCCAAGTATGCAACAACATCCAGAATGTTTATGATTTTGCTTGAAAGTGTTTTAATTGATATTTTTATATCAAGTAGACCTCTGAGAATTTTTCCTCAGGTAAACAGCAAATGCTGGAGACATGGTGAAAAAGATAGAGGTAACTGGGAAACATGTTTTTGGAAGTGTCATGAGTTGGAAGATTTAGAAAATTTCCTGCAGAGAACTCTGAACTCTATAAGAGATGGTAGTGGGGCAAGTTTCTGCAACTAAGGCAATGATTCTTTTCAGCTGGCCTACAGGATCTGAATTGTGTAGACATAGTAATGCCTTTATAAATTTAAGGCTTCCATAAATGCAATTACTAGAAAATGGAAATCAACTGTTATCAAAGAACTGAATATTGTAAGGGAGATAAAAGAACTGGCAATTGGATGTTTAGAAAAAGGAAGGATCAAATTACATAGAAATAAATGGAGTTTATGGGAACAACACATGTAAAATAATGTTAAGGAGCTTTAAGGGAAGGCAGGAGATGACATATTTATGCAATGTTGGAGTGAATTATAATTGTTAAAAAGAAATAAAACTAATCCAGCCATTTACAACCTTTTTTATTATTTTTTGCATTTGGGGTCAAGGCGTCACATTAACAGTGATAATCATCTAGAGCCAAGGTTTAAATTGGCAGGTGGCTAGCATACATAACGTATAATGCATGGAAATGAAATGAACATAGCTTGTTTCCTATTAATGTACTTGTGTCTATGTCTTAAGTGGTAATCCAATAAAACTGCTTAAAAAACAGGCCTATAGCATTTCTAAGACAGGCCCCATGGCTTCACCCTAGTGAATGCTGATGATAGTGTGGTCACTCAAACATGCTTTAAAGCCACAGAAAGCACATCAACAGTGCAAGGTTATAAGGCCTTCCACACATTTAGACCAGCTTCTACACAGACTGGGACTAAAGGGGGAGGTGTCTTGAGTTACATCAAAAATAGCTATATCTCAAGGCTGGTCAAACAGGATAATGCACTTGAGCGTTTTCATGTTCAGATCACCATAGGTACAATCACATGCCACTTCCTTGCTAGCTATAGGTCCCCCTCTATGACACAGGAAAACCATATCATGTACTTAAACTTACTGAAAACACTCACCATCCAACCCAATACCATGTTCATGGGTGACTTTAATTACCCCAGTATTAACTGGGAATCATATATGACACCAAACATACAGGCACAGAGATTCCTTGACTTTGTAAACACAAACTCCTTGGACCAGATTGTCATCACACCAACCAAGGGTGCAGTTGGATGATTTGCATTATTAGAAGTAAATCTAGACTAACTGATCATGACTGCACTTGTGCAGTTAGCACAGCCTGGAGAACTGTTGTTACATATAATAATGACTGGACTGGTGAGATAAATAATGTTAGGCAAAGAGGAAATAAAACACATTTAGGAAATGATGTGTCTATTGTTTGTAAAGATCATTCAACCAGTATGAAACAAGACAATGTCCCTGACAGCTTTGCAATTCTGCATGCAAGTATTTAGCGGTTTGAGAATTCAGAGTGTTTAGAAAGAACCAAAAAAATAAAGGAAGGAAGACTTTCATAACAAATAACAAAGAAGAAAAAAAAAAACGGATAAATGTAAAGTAAAGAAAATATGTACTAAAAAGGACACGGCTTTGTCATGTAACACACCGATTACAGAGAATCATACAGCTTTTTCATGTAACACACCGATTACAGGGAATCATACGGCTTTTTCATGTAACACACCGATTACAGGGAATCATACGGCTTTGTCATGTAACACACCGATTACAGGGAATCATACGGCTTTGTCATGTAACACACCGATTACAGGGAATCATACAGCTTTGTCGTAACACACCGATTACAGGGAATCATACAGTTTTGTCATGTAACACACTGATTACAGGGAATCATACAGCTTTGTCATGTAACACACCGATTTCAGGGAATCATACGGCTTTGTTATGTAACACACTGATTACAGGGAATCATACAGCTTTGTCATGTAACACACCGATTACAGGGAATCATATGGCTTTGTCATGTAACACACCGATTACAGGGAATCATATGGCTTTGTCATGTAACACACTGATTACAGGGAATCATATGGCTTTGTCATGTAACACACTGATTACAGGGAATCATATGGCTTTGTCATGTAACACACTGATTACAGGGAATCATACGGCTTTGTCATGTAACACACCGATTACAAGGAGTCATACGGCTTTGTCATGTAACACACCGATTACAAGGAGTCATACGGCTTTGTCATGTAACACACCAATTACAGGGAATCATACGGCTTTGTCATGTAACACACCGATTACAGGGAATCATACGGCTTTGTCATGTAACACATCGATTACAGGGAATCATACGGCTTTGTCATGTAACACAGCGATTACAGGGAATCATACAGCTTTGTCATGTAACATACCGATTACAGGGAATCATATGGCTTTGTCATGTGACACCGATTACAGGGAATCATATGGCTTTGTCATGTAACACACCGATTGCAGGGAATCATATGGCTTTGTCATGTAACACACCAATTACAGGGAATCATAACAGTCTTCTATCAGAAAAGCTGCTGGCTATAAAGGCATCATTTTTCCAAAAGAGAGGCAAGGGGCAGGTGAAAAGGAAGAAATCAAAACTGAACGTGGAAGGATTGAAGAACATTACTGTAAGAAAAAAGAAGTGAAAGATGGATGTTGACTACATGGCTCAAGCTGTGGATTTACGAAGTCTGCTGGATGAGAATTGTATGTTTGCAAATTTAATACACAATGAAAACAGTGGGATTAATAAGACTAATGGTGATGAAGATCATTCCTTTGTAACAATTGATAGAGTAGATATTACTGTATTAGAAGTTGAATATTCCTCAGATCTGGTCAGAAAAGATATTGTTGCAACTGGAGATTCTATTATTAGATGAACTGATACTTACATTTGCTGAAAAGATAATGAACATTGAATAGGGTTATGCTTGTCAGGAACAAAAATAGAAGATGTGAGACAGGACTTGGAATGTCTTAATGTAAGGAAGTATGGATCTGTTATTATTCATGTCAGTACAAATGATCTCATTCAAGGACTCTCTGACTCTTAGTAGGGAACTTCGAGCCCTCTTAGATAGTTTAGCTTGTGCTAGTGTAAGGACACAATTTTTCACAAATTACATACAGAAAAGATAGTCAGGTCTCCGTGAATAAAAAGATGTTTTGGGTAAATACTTATATGAAAAAAATGCCCCATTTTTTAAAAAAAATGGAAATATGTTGAGCATCCAAGCCTAGTTTTGGGCACACGTGTTCAGACAGGATGATATTCATTTGTCAAGATCAGGGAGAAGAATTTTACGGCTCTGTCATGTAACACACCGATTTCAGGGAATCATACGGCTTTGTCATGTAACACACCGATTACAAGGAGTCATACGGCTTTGTCATGTAACACACCAATTACAGGGAATCATACGGCTTTGTCATGTAACACACCGATTACAAGGAGTCATATGGCTTTGTCATGTAACACATCGATTAC
Source organism: Protopterus annectens (assembly GCF_019279795.1). NCBI lineage: Eukaryota > Metazoa > Chordata > Ceratodontiformes > Protopteridae > Protopterus > Protopterus annectens. Next base: position 82,627,090 of record NC_056727.1, on the reverse strand, counting down.
AGGGAATCATATGGCTTTGTCATGTAACACACCAATTACAGGGAATCATACAGCTTTGTCATGTAACACACCGATTACAGGGAATCATACGGCTTTGTCATGTAACACACCAATTACAGGGAATCATACGGCTTTGTCATGTAACACAGCGATTACAGGGAATCATACGGCTTTGTCATGTAACATACTGATTACAGGGAATCATACGGCTTTGTCATGTGACACACCAATTACAGGGAATCATACGGCTTTGTCATGTAACACAGCGATTACAGGGAATCATACGGCTTTGTCATGTAACATACTGATTACAGGGAATCATACGGCTTTGTCATGTGACACACCAATTACAGGGAATCATATGGCTTTGTCATGTAACACACCGATTGCAGGGAATCATTCGGCTTTGTCATGTAATATACCAATTGCAGGGAATCATAACAGCCTTCTATCAGAAAAGCTGCTGGCTATAAAGGCATAATTTTTCCAAAAGAGAAGGTAGAAAAAAGAGGAAAGGGGCAGGTGAAAAGGAAGAAATCAAAATTGAACATGGAAGGATTGAAGAACATTACTGTAAGAAAAAAGAAGTGAAAGGTGGATGTTGACTACATGGCTCAAGCTGTGGATTTACGAAGTCTGCTGGATGAGAATTGTATGCTTGCAAATTTAATACACAATGAAAACAGTGGGATTAATAAGACTAATGGTGATGAAGATCATTCCTTTGTAACAATTGATAGAGTAGATATTACTGTATTAGAAGTTGAATATTCCTCAGATCTGGTCAGAAAAGATATTGTTGCAACTGGAGATTCTATTATTAGATGAACTGATACTTACATTTGCTGAAAAGATAATGAACATTGAATAGGGTTATGCTTGTCAGGAACAAAAATAGAAGATGTGAGACAGGACTTGGAATGTCTTAATGTAAGGAAGTATGGATCTGTTATTATTCATGTCAGTACAAATGATCTCATTCAAGGACTCTCTGACTCTTAGTAGGGAACTTCGAGCCCTCTTAGATAGTTTAGCTTGTGCTAGTGTAAGGACACAATTTTTCACAAATTACATACAGAAAAGATAGTCAGGTCTCCGTGAATAAAAAGATGTTTTGGGTAAATACTTATATGAAAAAATGCCCCATTTTTAAAAAATGGAAATATGTTGAGCATCCAAGCCCAGATTTGGGCACATGTGTTCAGACAGGATGATATTCATTTGTCAAGATCAGGGAGGAGAATTTTTACAGCAGATATTTTGCAATATTTGGCAAAGAATAGGCAGGATTTTTGCCATGTCAATAATGGAACAGTTCACAGATAGCAACATTTGATGCATCTCTGATGCTTATTAATGCTCGGGAGCATTAATAATAAATTTTTTTATTGGAAAAGTTGCTATGTTTCCCCAAGATTGATGTTGTTTCAGATTCCGCAGAAGACTTAACATACTAAGAGCCTTGAGAAACTCAAAAATGAAACTAGAAGCCAGATCCCAGAGACTGCCAGTAAAAACCAAAGGAAACTTTATTGTATAAAAAAACAAAACTGACCACTTTTGTCGAGTGTAACCACGAGTTCATCAAAATACAAACAAAATCATATCAATGCAATGCTCACATTTAAATACTTCCTATCCCAGTCAAATGATTAAGCAAGACCAATCAAAACATGAGTCCACAAAATAAATTTGTTGATTAAACATCCACTTAAAAAAAGAAAGAAGACAGAGTTCACATAACCCATAAAAAATGTTACACATCATATGAACGTAGCCTTAAAACATTAGCCAGTGATAGTCTATCATTCAAACCAGCTGATGTTTGAGCATTTAATCTAATTTGCCATTTAAATTCACACAGCTGAAGTAAATCATCCCAAGGTCTCCTCTACTATTCCTTGTGACAGTATGTAACCCTAAAAATAAAAACTTGTGAGTAGGAAATTTCGATAAATGTCTACACAAAGCATTAGAATCAGTTTTTTTTTTTTACATCCAAAAAATGTTCATATATTCTATCACACCATTTTCTTTTGTTTTTTCCTACATATAAACTGTCACTCTCTTGACACTTGGCTAGATGCACTATGGAAGAAGTATTGCAATTGCAATGGAAATCAGAGAAAATATTCAACCCATTAATCATCGCATAGTCTTTGTCTAGAATATGTTTGCATTTAGTGCAAAACCACACTTGAATGTGCCCTGCCTTTTATTTGTTAATGCCTCCTTGCTTTCTCTATTCAGACCTTCAAGGCATTGTTTTAGGGATTTATCTTTCCTAAATACCATTCTAGGTCCTGATCCCACTGTTTCTACAGCATTTTCATAACACCTGAAAATTTTCCAATTATCTTTTAAAATTTTCAGAATGCTGTTACTATCAGTCGTGTATGTGGTGACAAAACTGTCTTAAAAGACATTGGTGTTTACATCTGTGTCCTTGTTAGATTTGAATGGCTCCTGGGCTTTGATTATAGGTACATATAACCCCTGGTTTCTTTTCTGTTTAACTTCATCACAAATAGTGACAACTAGCTCAGGTGTATGACCTCTGGTTGTAAACATTGTGACTCTCTACCTGGAACTGTCCATCCTCAGATACCATACATGCTAAATGCACAAATTGCTCTTTCACTATTCCTTTTTTTTTGTTTTTCAGGGTGACAACTCACATAATATAACTATTAGATTATGTATTTTTCCTGAAAGTGCTACTTATGATTTTCTGTTGAGCAACATCCTTAGTGGTTTCAGCTTATTTTGTGGACTCATACTTGATGCAAATGACTTTGTAAATGGGGGCTTTGATTGGTCTTGATTAATCATATGACCGGGATAGGAAGCATTTAAATGTGACCATCTACTGTGTATAGATTCTAAAATGTATTCTTAGACACAACAGATTATAGATATATTTACAAAATCTTATGCAAAATCATTTGGCTCCGCAAAGGGGGTGATAAGATGCACTAGTGACATCCAGTTAATTTCAGATACTGGAATCAAATTAGATTATATTTCAAATGAATTGCACAAACTGGATCCAAGCAAAGAAAAGGGATGAGATGGAATTAGTAATAATGACCTGAGAATACTTCAGCAAGAGCTTATAGGGTCCGAATGGAGAGATGAAAAGTCAGCAAGTAAAGGAGAGCAGTAGAGCTGAAACTGAATTCATACTCAAGTCTTGGTGAGTACTTTCATGAGGTGGACCTTGTTTTCACAAAATCTCACCAAGGCGACACTGATACATAGACTGTATTTATATACAGTAGCATATATCATGGACAGAAGTAGGTCAAAAAATAAAAAAGACAGCTGGGTGCACAAGACCCAGGATAAAAAAGTGCCCAATCCTGGTAGGTGTACTGGTGCCAGGACTGGAAAAAAATGACAGTGTAGAATCCTCAAAATATGGAATACAATGGGGCCAGGCCGGGCCAAGGGGGAGGATAGCCCCTCTGTTGTAGAAAGAAGTAGCAGTCCACAGAAATCACAAAAATTGATAGGCCAAAGAAAATCCATAAAAACAGTAGAGTGGAGTATTGAGGATAGGAAAGAAATTATGTATTGTTACTATTATGCAAAAAAACAGAATTTCCAGACAAATAATATACAAAAAATTTAATAGATAAGTTAGAGGAAAGAAAAATACTTGTACAAGAAAAAGTGTTGAAAGCTTCAACTAAAAATTTGTGGTCATTAATACAACAAATTTTTGAAAAACAGTATATAGATTGAGAAACTTTGATCTGTTTAGAAAAAGAAACACATGTGGAAGTACAACAGAACCTAGATATGCATTCCTTGGATGTGCACAGACAACTTAGATTCTACTTGGATAGGACTAAACCTCGAAGAAAATCTGAACAACTGCTGGTAGCATTTTCTGCAGGGGCAGAGGGGAAGGCTATTTCAAAACAAACCATCTCTAAATGGACAAGCCATTGCATTAATTTCTGCTGTAAGCATCATAGAAAACCTATCCCCCAGGGGATCAGATCTCACTCCACCAGGGCTGCATCTACTTCTGCAGCCTTTCTCAGAGGTGTTCCTACCAGGGACATCCTAGAAGCTGATACCTGGAGTTCTGTACATACTTTCACCAAGCATTATCATTTGCCAATTTTCTCTAAATCCAGAACTGGCTTTGCCACTGCTGTCTTGCAGGGCCTTATAGCTGGCCCTAATGTTTTATAAACTCCTCACCCAACCATAGCTTTGGGAATCTACTCAAATGTAATAACTGCAACAGTGAAACACGAAGAACATAGTACAGTTGTGTACACATACCATAAATGTAGATGTTCGAGTGAATTCACTGTTGCAGTCCTGGTTACCCTCCCTCCAGCCTCCTAATTTCTTCTGACTATACCTATACTTTCCTTTACTATGCTTAAAAGCCTTTTTGGTATATTTGCTTTTTGTTGGAGGTATACCTTTGTGTTTTTATGTTTATTTGCTCCCCATTAGGGGGGGCACCTGACATCTGGGGCAAGAAAAACTGATATAATGGCATCAGCTGCATGTTTTATACCCCTGACAACCTGACATCATGGAAGAAGGGACAGCAACTGACGCAGGACCCAAGACTTTGTTAATCAAGCTGACTGAGGGCAGCCTGCCAGCAGATTATCCAAATGTAATGACTGCAACAGTGAAACACGAAGAACATCACTCATTACATCACATTTAAATACCCAAAACCCAACCCTCATTGGTTATTACAATTGCTTACTAAGCCCTGGTGCAAACAAAGCACCCAATATAATAATCCACATTTGTTCTTTATAATTAAAACTTTCATGTCATCCTACTTTATTATTTGTATGGAAATATACTCTATCAATAACAGTAAACATACTTCTGGCTGAAGCATGTTTTAAAGTGTGTTTATACAAAGCACTAGTGGACTTAACACAACGAATGTTACTTAAATGTTGCAACATCCTTAATTTTAAGGGACACAATGTTTGTCCTACATAAAATGCAGAACATGAACAGGTAGCTAAATATAATACCCAATCTGTGCTACAATTCCCATAAACATTAATATCAAAAATTGTTGAGCTATTTTTGGAAGAAAAGCATTTATCTTATTGACAAATTTACAAAAATTGCAATGTCCACATGGGAAACAGCCCACTAGTCTCTGCCTATACAATCCTAACTGGTGCTTACCCCTACCCTGCTTATGACTTTTTTTAATGATTAAACCATCCAGAAATTGTTTTACCCTTTCAATAAGAAAAGAGACATCTAGAAGATACAATTTCTCTTAACCTATCTTCCATACCTAAAATATCCCAAATTATAGATACAACTTTTTTCATTAAAGCAGTATTTTCACCAAAACCCGTAATAAATCTTATAGGTGGTGTATTCTCCTTCTGCCTAGTTTTATAACTAACAAGGAGGGTCTAGACACCTGACTTGCTGCAACCCATGCTTGATTAATAAACCTCTGGGAATACTGAGAAATGGAAAATAAACTACTTAAAAAGGGGAAGGCTATTTCAAAACAAACCATCTCTAAATGGACAAGCCATTGCATTCATTTCTGCTATGATCATCATAGAAAACCTATCCCCCAGGGGATCAGATCTCACTGGTATTAGCACAACACTTCTTTAATACAAAAAATAAAATAAGCATTTTCATTCAGTTCAATGACATAACTTCTTCAGAAAGTTATAGTAGAAAAACAAATCAAATATAAAACACCAATAGGTCACATGTTTCTAAGAAACCGCACTTCCACTAAATTAGTCAACAAATTAACAAAGTAACTAAACATATATCATTTTATATTAAGAAACAGTACATTTTCAAAGGGATGTGAAGGATTATTCTATGGGTAAACCCTTTGAATATAAAAAAAAAACTGTGCAGTTTGTGGAAAATAAAATTTGTAATGTGCATGTTTTTAGGAGAAAGAGAAAAAGATCCATTGTAAAAAATCCTAATGTCTCATCTGGCATCTCTGTGGATGAATTTTTATCTGCTACAGATACAGAAATATCTACACCTTTACAATCACACGTAAGTAAAAGGTTAAATGCCCATTTAGAAAAACTTGAAACGGTAGGCGCAAATATAAAAATAGGGGCTACAAGTCTAGACTCAATTCTGCAAGTGATGATACAGAAATAAATATTGATGAGAATATACATAATATTTCATCTGTGCAGTTATCACAGGCTGAACGTGAGTTGCTAAATAAAGGAATATGATTTATACCCAGTTATTTTGTGCCAGAATTTATTTTTACACAGGATGTTTTGTCATTTTGCAGAACTTTGAATTTAAAGTCATTTTTTGCTCAACAAATACCATCTGAGGATGTCTCAGGGAAGTCTAAATCATCTAACTTTATGCCCCCCATAAATAAGACAGCGGCAATTTTTCAGTCTCGTTCTAAAGGATTTACATTTAAGGTATGATATGAATAAATCTATATAAAATAGAAATGTATCTAGAATACAAAGACAAGCATTGTATAGCATGAGCCAGAATACAGATATAGTAATTAATAAGGGGAACAAAGGGGGTGTGGTGGTGGTGGTGGTGGTGGTTAGTGATTGGAGTATGTATTATTATGAGGCCACTAGTCAATTATCGGACCACATATTTTATCAACTGATGCATCTAGACCCTACACCTATGTTTAAACAAGAAATAGTTGAGTTCTTACACACAGTTATGGAGGGAGATATAATTTCTAAAAACACAGTTTTTCATCTTACAATGTTGGATCCAGTGAAACAAGTATTTTAAATGTTGCCTAAAATTCATAAAAATCTGGATAAACCAACTGGGAGACCTATTGTATCTGATAAAGGCTCATAGACAGAACCTCTTTCTGCTTTTCTTACGGAATATCTGAAACCATTATTAAAATATGTATGTTCTCGTATTAAAGATACAACTCAATTTTTTAATATTATTGATGATATGCAAATTGAAAAGTGATGGTTGTTATGCACTTTAGATGTTTCTGCCCTTTATACAAATATTCCATATTGGGCTGGCCTTATGGTTCTAGAGTTTTGGTTAAATAAAGCTGGCTTTTATCCCCCTGGTTTCAATGCATTTTTATTATGTCTAATGGAACATGTTCTCACAAAAAAATGTGTTTTATTTTGGAGATCAGTGTTATTTACAGCTGAAGGGTACAGCTATGGGAGCTTCATTTGATCCAATATATGCTGGTCTCTTTATGGGATATGTGGAGGAACAGTTGATTTATGATAAATCTCACAGTTTATGTATAGACGTTATGGATATTTGGCATCGATATTTGGATGACTGTTGGTGAGTATGGAGGGCAGATCATGTATATTTGCATGAATTTGTGAATTATTTAAATGAAAATAAATGGGCTATGCAATTTACTATTAATTACCACTCTCAAACCATTACATATTTGGATGTAGCAATCAGGGTAATACAAAGTTTTATATTTAGGAAATATTCAAGGTTTAATACCCTGTTACATGCCACCAGCTGTCATTCCAAGCACATGATCAGCAATATCCTGAAATCTCAATTTTTCAGGCTTATAAGGATAGGTTATTTTCTTTTGGATCTCAATAGTCATGAACAAGATTTGGTTCATAGATTTCGTAAAAGGAGATATCCACTAGGGGCTATTAATCAAGCATGGGTTGCAGCGAGTCAGGGGTCTAGACCCTGCTTGTTAGCTTATAAAACTAGGTGGAAGAAAATACACCACCTATTAGATTTATTATTAATATTGGTGAAAATACTGCTTTAATGAAAGAAGTTATAGCTAAACATTGGGATATTTTAGGTATGGAAGATAAGTTAAGAGAAATTATACATTCAAGATGTCTCTTTTCTTATAGAAAGGGTAAAAGAATGGCTGGATATTTTAACCATTATAAAAAAGTCATAAGCAGGCTAGTGGGAAGCACCAGTTAGGACTGGATGGACAGAGACGAGTGGGCTGTTTCCCGTCTGGACATTGCAATTTTTGTAAAGTTGTCAATAAGGATAAATGCTTTTTTTCCCATAAATAGCTCTACACATATTGATATTAATGTTTATCGGAATTGTAGCACAGATCGGGTAGTATATTTGGCTACCTGTTCGTGTTCTGCATTTTATGTAGGACAAACATCGCATCCTTTAAAAGTAAGGATGTCAGAATATTTGAGTGACATTTGTTGTGCTAAGTCCACTAGTGCTTTGTATAAACACACTTTAAAACATGCTTCAGCCAGATTTATGTTTACTGTTATTGATAGAGTTTATTTCCATACAAATAATAAAGTAGGAGGGCATCACAATTTGAATTATAAATAACAAATGTGGATTATTAAACTGGGTGCTTTGTTTGCACTCAGGTTTAATGAGCATTGAACATTTGAGAGAAGACAAATGTTGGTTTTGTAAAACAGAAATGGAATCAGTTGCGCACCTCATTGCTGGTTGCGACATACTAATGGCAGAAGGATTGTAGACTGATAGGCATAATAATGTGGCGAGACTGTTCCATTGGAGATTGTGCAAACATTATGGTATCGAAGTGGCTGCAAAACTCTGGAAATATGAGCCACAAAGCATCATAGAAAATTATGAAATACAGCAACAACGAAGAAAACCCAAGACTTACTGACAACTGTTACAGATCCACCAAACTGCAAAGATGCAAAATTCCAAAAAAGTATAAATCCACAGTTGTGAAGTTCAAGCTGTTTTATTCTCACTCATTTACGATCACAACCATTAATGTCATCTACCTTTTTTATTATGTTGTGGCAAGGGTCCATACTGATTATATCCGTTGTAATGTCCATTGGAGGCATTTCAGCTCTATTTACAGATAAACTGTTCCCTACCATTCTGTTCACCATTCCAAAAACATCATTAGTGTTCTTCCAACTGCTGTGCTAGTGGTAATGGAGGATATTCACTTTCTTTATTCTCCTGTGCATTGCTGCAGTTAATGCTCTTGGAAGAAGCAAAAGAGACTGACAGGGACTTTTGATCAATTCTGTTCTTATGTCATTGGTTTCTATGGTTTCAATTGGTCTAAAAAACGAAAACCTGCCCATTCTCATAGTCCCCAATGTCTTTAAGTATCTTTGTTTTTGTAAACTCCACTAGCTCCGTTTCCAGAGCATTCAGCTTACTGTTGACCCTTTCCATTAAATTATTTAAACAATTGGAATTAAGTGAGCTGGTGATTTCACTGGACAAAGTCACCAGTTCCTCCTTAAGTTTCTTTTGTTTCAGCTGATCCCTTTCCAACAAGATATTCAGCCAGTTTATGACGCAATTATGTGCTGCTGCTATCCAGCATTCTCTGAACTGTTTGTCTGCAGCACAATTCATGTCAAATGGATTACTTGGGTTTTTAATAAAACATAAGCTTCTGGGTGTGATAGACAGGTCTATATAGCGCTGTAGACCTAAAATATTAAAGTGAACTATAGTCTCTTTTTCCAAAAGTTGTTCAGACTTATCACATAGATCTCTCTTATCAGCAGGCAGTTTATTTAAAGTGTGTTCCACTGCCAGGAAAGGATTATTAACTCGACTGGACCTTTCTTTCATGCAACAGTCATACAGCTGACCCCAGTGAAGGATCACATTATGATTTTCATTAGAGGATACTTGAGAAACTTGTGACGCTTGCAAATAACATAGCATTGGGGATTGTGCAAACATTATGGTGTTGAAGTGACTGAAAAACACTGGAAATATGAGCCACAAAGCATCATAGAAAATGATGAAGTCTACATCACATGGGATCATCTCTTAGCAACAGTTCAAAAGGTAAATGCTAAAAAAACAGATATAGTGGTCCAGGAAAAGAAGACAAAAGTAACACTGATCATTGAAATCGCCATATCGAGTGACTACAGTGTCCTACGTACAGAGAGACACAAAGTCATAAAATATCAGGATTTTCAGGCAAAAACAAGAGCGATGTGGAAGAATGATACCCAGATAGTTCCAATAGTAGTAAGAGCAATTTAGATATGTTACCAATACATGTAACTCTGTACGAATTTCAGGAGTCATTACTGGGCACATTGCGGTTGCTGTGAAGAGCACTATTAGCTGACATCAAAGAGCGAAACAATACTAAATTCATGAACTTTAATCGTACTTTGACTAAAGAATGGGGTCCATTCCTGTTACGGTATTAAAAACCCAAAAGATTTGGAGAAATTAAAAAAGGATACCATTACATGTATTATTTACTAGGTCATATAAATATGGAGAGATTCCTTAAGATTGGAGACATGCGTTTATTAAACCTGTCTTTAAGGGAAAGGGGAGTAGGATAAACCCAGTGTCAGATAGACCTTTAAGTCTACTTTCATGTTTTGGAAAAAATAATGGAGAAGGAAAATATTGGATAAGTTATTGTCAGAATTGGATAGGCTGGGTCTTGAAACCATATGTTGAAAATAGATCTAGTATCACCTGTGACATGATGCTCTATAACAATATAATAAGAGCTATGAATGAAAAATTTTGCTGTGAAGTAATTTATATAGATTTAACTTCAGTCATACACAAAACACTGATCAATAAATTAGAACATCTAGGTATCAATGTACTCTTGATTAGATGGATAGCTGCATTGTTTCCAAATAGGACATCACAAGTATCACACAGCAACTGGACAGGTGAAATTCTTGGTTACATTTAGCGTGCCCCACAGGGCTCTGTTCTAGGCCGTTACTTATTTAGATTGTATCTTTCAGAACTAACTTTTTCATCTGAGATGTTCTACAGTCTATATGCAGATGACCTAAAAGTGGGTAAAGTGGTTACACGTGTTACGGATAAGGAACGTCTGCAAAAGAACTTGAGTAAATTGAACCTTTGGACACAGGAGAATAATATGCTGATAAATACATCAAAAACTAAGCATATGAGATTTGGGAGACATAAATTGAAAGGTGAATATTTAATACAGCACACAGTGATTGAAACTGTAGACTCATTTAAAGACCTGGATATATGGGTAGATCCAGCTTTGAGTTTTTCTAATCATATCAACCAATTGGGTAATGATAGTCATATAACTATAGGCTGTATAAAAAGATTTAAATCTTCTACACTGTTATTCCTTTCAATTAGTGGCTTAAATTTTATCTTCTCTTCTACTTGAATGCAGAAAAGAATCGGTTGATATAATTTGTTGTTCCTATAGCATGCAATATGCTATTATAACTTTTGTCTTTACAATACCAACATCAAATCTGATTGATTAAGCACCTTACTTTGTTTATTACTGAGATTGTATACATCTTTTTCATTTACTATTATCTAAAAACGCATCACTTTGTAATTCTGTACTATCTTTGGAGCTTTTCTCCCTAGGCCTCCTCTGAAAATGGGTTTCTGACCCACTGGACTTTCCTGGACAACAAATGCCAATAAATAAATAAAGTCTAGGTTGTTAGATATATTAGATCCAAACTTGAGTATGGGATAACACTATGGAAACCTTATAAGAAAATAAGCTTGCAAACTGAAAGAGTACAGTAAAAGTATACCAAGGGCATGTCAAAACTTAAGTTATTATGGAAGACATATATCTGAACTTGTACAGTGTCTCTTATAGATATCAAAGATGAGATCTTATTCAGTTTTATAGGGCATTTAGAGACAACTATCTCTGGAAATGTTTGGGGTTATCAAAAAGTAGTAGAGAATCATCAGACAACCTGTGTAGAAGATTCTGTAGGAATAAGAAGTGTACTAATTGGTTCTCTGAGACAGCAGCTGACTAATAGAACAGACTACTACATTACATTAAAGCAAGTACTATTTTAGATATTTTTAAGAACAGCCTGGACACTTATTATGTGAACAAGTATTTTGGTATATTGGCAGGCTAGAAGAGCATTAATGCCCATGCTTGAAATATTTGTATTATGTATGTATGCATTCTGGATCTGGTCCTCACTAATATGGAAGAGAGCTGCGGTGTACCCCCTAGTGTAATGTCTTGTCTGCTAAGGTCAATTTACAAACTGGACTCTTTTGAAGTAAAAATAAAACTTGGAACCCCAGCTAATCCTGGAATATTCATGAACTACTCTAAGTTTAACTTCCTACCATGAAGTGATAACCTGGCAAAATTTCAAGCCCCCATAAACCCTGAGAACACTGCTGCCTATGCAGAACTGTTCAAAGAAGCCCTATACAAGCATGTTAATAGCTGCATAGAGGCAGCTGTACCCACCAGAAAGAAGTACAGATCTAACTCAAAAAATAAACCACCATGGTGGAATCATAACATCAATAGGCTGTATAACTTAAGGAGATAAACATGGTAAAAATTAGGAGGTGCAGCATGCAGCAGGCTAAAAGTACTCTCATCAATCTAAACAAACAACTCAGAGGACAAATAAAGTCTACTAAAGCCAAATTTGAAATTAGTATAGTTTCCCAGGCCAAGGACAACCTCAATGAATTCTTTAGGTAGGTATGCAACCTCAAAGGCAATACCCAATTGTAAACAGAGCTCAGTGTTAATGGAGACACCTATACTGAGCCAGAAAATAAAGCAAACCTGCTGGCCAAAAAATTCAGCTCCAACTTTACCCCTCTCTTTGCCCAACCTTCCTTCAGAAAATAGTATCATATGCAGCTTGGCTTGCTATCATTAGGGTACAGGTGCTAATGCTCTCTGTAAGTCCAAGAACACTGGAACAGGTAGCTTTGTGGTGAGTTACACTGAGGATAGAGTACATGGTTGCAGGTTCTAATCCTGGAAGGTGTTATTGTTGGTTGGGAGGGTGGCCTAACAGTTAAGGCGTTTGCCTTACCAACACAAGGTGCAGGGTTTGAGTCTCACAAGGGATAATTGTCTAGGCTTCCAATGTCTTGCAAGGGCACTTCGCCTAGTACTAACCTATGGATCAGTGGGCCCAGACAATATTCTAGGATGCCTTCTAAATAGCATAAAACATGACATTTCAGGCTTTCTGTCATTGCTATTTGACATGTAGCCTCCAAACAGGTTTCATGCCTCATGAATGGAGAACAGCAGCAGTCATCTTTCTGCACAAAGAAGGGCCTTTTACAGATCCTGGAAACTACAGACCCATAAGTCTCACTAGTCTTGTATGGAAAGCCTTGGAAAGAATTATCATGGAAATATCAATTATGACATAGGAAAACTCTAGACACTGGGCTCAACCCAGTTTGGTTTCATCAAGGGCAGGTCATACCTACTCTACATGGTGGACTTCTTTGAGAATGTCACCAATGCAATGGATGAGGGGAAAATTGTTCACACTGCCTAACTTTACCTGGTCAAGGTGATCGACACAATACCCCATTCAGGCATTGTTGACAAACTTGAGGTTAAGTGCAAGCCCTTATGTCACCTGGTGGATAGCTAGCTGGCTCACAGACAGGAACCAGGAAGTTACAATTGGGGAGTCCACCTCTACAAAGAGGTCAATCACAAGTAGAGTCCCTCAGAGATTGGTCCTAGGGCCAATCCCTTTTGGCATTTACTTTCTCTGAAGTCAAAGCCAATGTCAATGGACTCTGGCTGACCAAATTTGCAGATGATTGCAAATTAGGAGCTGTTATTGTATTCCCCATTGACACAAATGTTCTCCAGGAAGGGTTGACACAGACAAATACCTGGTGTCAGAGTCATGGACTAAAACTAAATGCCAAGAAATACATAATAGTATAATTTGGGAAGTCACCCACCTGTCAAACCATCATAATGACAACACACCCCTTAGAGTTGACCCAGTAGTCAGACACTTGGGGACACACTAGACAGCAACCCAGCCTTTGACTATTACATGTTCACAGTAGTGAGGAAATTATTCTAAGTTGTTCAACTTATAAGCAGAGATATGACATCTAGGTCCAAGGAAGTCATTGTTCCACTGTATTTGGCATTCATTATACCTATCATTGAGTACAATTCTCCCTTTGGTACATACCTAACCAGGCATATCCTACAATTAGAATGTCCACAGAGGTTCCTCACTAAAAGAATGCAATGCGAAAGTAAAATTTTCTATGCACACCACCTGAAGGCCCTATCCCTGTATTCTGTCTCCTATTGGCTGTTAAGCAGAGATCTATGCTTGGCTTACAAGGCATCGTCAAACCCAACTTTGATGGCCCTTCTGCATATATGCAAATCAAACAGCACCAGAATTATCCATGCTAAAGACTTAAAACTTGTATGTGATATAAGAGTAACCATTATATTTACTCACTTCCTGCTCTGTATGCGCGTTTTACAAACAATGCATACACTTTAGCTGCACACATGGTGTAACTCTAAGTAGGGAATTAAAAGAAAGCTTAACTAGCTGTAGCCATAATCTAATTTAAAAACTATATTACTTTTTTCTTGCCTGCTCATAACCTCACTCAGAACCTACTTACACCTGCTTTTCCTTGCAGGCAACACGAGCGAACATGGAAGTAATCCTCTGATTATGCTGTATTGCCTGCTCAATATGCGTGTTTACCAGACACCGCATAGCCTTTAGCCACACACATGGAGCAACTTCTAAATACCTAGGCCTCTTGAAATGCATAGTGTTTAAATCTAACTACCTTAGCTCAACTAGGCAGACAGAAGCAAAGAAACAAACAGGTTCTGCAACGGTCTAAATATTTTTAGCCATTACCTTTAACCTCTCCCATGGTTTAGATATTTCATAACTATAATCCTACAAACTTTCTAGCCTTGTAGTTTATATCACTGCAGCCAAACAGAAGTCATTATTTATGGCATGTGCATTCAATGTGTCCGCAGTGACCCATTGCCGTACAAACAACTGAATTATAAAACTGTTTTTTAATACATACAGAAACTGCTTTTATAGTACTTGTACTGTTTTTAATACATACAGTGACTACTTTATAGTACTTGTACTAATGACTGATATATTTTGTCAGCCCTAGCATAGTGCTTTTCTGTTTATATATATATATATATATATATATATATATATATATATATATATATATATATACCAGTGTAGAGAGTTGTATCTTATCTGCAGTTGTATGTGGGTCAGTAACATTCAGTGTGTTAATTAACCTTGCTCTGACTATACAAATGTACTGATTATAGTTTCAGACCAAAGTAATTTGCCAATTATACTACAGCATCTAATTATTGGTCTATAACTGTTTAATAGATGAATGCTTTATCCTTTCCTGTTCTAAACCTGTTTTGGGAATATATGCAAAATTTTGGTAGTTTATGAATATGTATGGGCATTTGTGACTGAACTACCTTACTAAGGTTTTTGTTTCTTCTCTCTCTTTGCTTGTTGTCTTGTTCTAATCTAACTGCTACCAGTACTCCAGCTGGCCTTCGCTCCAACAGGGTTAAGAACCCTCCTTGGCAACAAAGGACCCTTCCCAACTTATCAGCTGTCTCATCACCCTATAAGTGTTCCCCTGTACTCTTCTACCAAAGGAAGGAAGAAAGTATGTGTGCTCCTCAAGTTCGCTGTAAAGCTTATTTGTAGTATGCTTGTTCCTCACTTATGTAAGAAAAAGCTTCTCAGCCTGGTCAGCCAGCAGCCATACCCCGTTTGTAACCTATAGTTTAAAACTACCCCAGTCTGAATTTCACTACCTTCTCTAGCCAAACTGAGCGTCCTTTTTCAGCCCTAGACCAGCCTTCCCCCCTGAAATTACTACTGCTGTAATACCAGTTCCTGGCCACTAGGTGACACTCTTACATAGTCCGTATCTTTCGTCTATCCCAAAACCCCAGGAAAATACTTTTTTTACAGACTACTGTCCTCACCTTGTTACTGTTGTTCTTTCTTACACCTCTTGCTATACGGTATTCTCCAAATATTCGCCTTGGAAACCTTCCTCTCTGCTTCATTTTTTCTCTCTTCAACTACCTTAACTTAATTTACCTTATCAGTCAGCATTCCACTGATTGTTCTCCTACTACACTCACTTGTCTCTACCAGCTCCGTTTGCCCTGCGGGCTCACTCCGCTCCCCTACCCTGCCCCCAATTTCCACCCCCCCAGTGCTCCTACATTTATTCCTCTGTAGCCACACCCCATCACATTCTGCTCCAATCTAACACTCCAACTCATTAACACTCCCACCCCTCCTTGTCTTAACACCTCACCTGTTATTACCTGACCTCGCATTCCTCCTTGTTACAACACCACACCTTTTGACATATCTCCTTACCTGTTCTTACATACTTACCTCTCTTAAGTTTTCACCCTAAAAACTAATATAATGACTAAATTACCCATCTCATACCAAATAAAACTATCACTCTTGTTCTCACTCTTTCCTTCTCTAACTATTGCCTATCTGCTAACCTCCTATGAACAACCATTATACCCCACCCTTCTTTTCCCCACCAAATACACTTCTACACCAATACTAGTCATCTCTCAAAACTACATAAACATCACAGACAAACCCTGCTACCTACAAGCTAAATATCATAGACTATCTCACATTAAATATATCAAGCTAAATATTAAAAAAATCACTTAACTATTATTGCAACTTTCATTACCCTATAAATAGAATACACCTCCACTCCTTATTAAACACGGACATTCATCCTAACCTGGGCCCAAACAATATCCTTGCCACTAAAGAGTGCAACCCTAATAACTCCAGTACCCAATCCCCTACTAAGCCCTCTAACTCACTCTATATAGCACATCTCAACATACGTAGCATTAACAATAAAATTGCCCACCTCCATGCCCTCCTAGATGTTCACCTATTTGACATCCTATCTGAAACATGGCTAAAACCCACAATTAAAGACAATGAAGTCACCCCACCTGGTTACAATATCCTTAGACTAGACAGGACAACAAAAAGGGAGGCGGGGTAGCAATCCTTTATAAATCAGACCTTCAAGTTACCACTGCAAACCTTAGACCACCTTCTGACAATAATGCTGAAATTCTCATTTCTAAATTTCAGATCAACTCATGTAAATCTATATACATCATTTGTATCTACCTTCCCCCAGGAAATAACATTTCAGTCTTTGAAAATATCCTTAACTGGCTTTCTATTAATCTCCCACGAGAAACCATAGTCCTAGGAGACTTTAATATCAACTGGAAGTCCTGCAGTATGGTACACCCTACCACCCATATTAACCTATATGGCTTCTCACAAACTATTAACTCCCCAACCAGAATTAATAAACCCAATAACAAAGAAAGTATCTTAGACTGGATTCTTACTAATACTCCTCATCAAACATACCAAGTAGGAACCCTTCCAGATGATCTAAGTGACCATTCACTAACTTTTATTATTAGACGCAAAACCAACTTAACTTACCCAAACAATTTCAGGATAATACGCACCAAAAAGCATTTTAACCCAGAACTTTTCCAAGCAGAACTCAAGCAGTGTAATTGGTCACCTCTAAAATCCCTCCCACTAAATGAAGCAGTGGAATATTTTAATTCCACATTCTTAACCATCCTCAACCATCACGCCCCAACTCGCTCTGTTAGAAATAAAGCTAAACCTGCCCCTTGGCTCTCAAATGCTACTAGGCAAAAAATCCTTCTTAGAAACAAATCCTGGGCAAAATGGCGTACTACTAAAAATCCCACTGACCACCAAACCTTTAGACAACTTAGAAATAGTACTAAAACAGCCATCCTCTTAGACAAAAAGAACTTCTACTTCCAACTACAACAAACTTACCATAAGAAGACACAAAAGTTCTGGACTAGCATTAACAAACTACTATACCCAGGTCAATCTATCACACCTAACCCACAAAGCTCTAACCCTGATAATCCCACACATACAGCTAATGCCTTCAATTCTTTCTTCACAGATGCCATCCAAACTCTTGCTAGTTAACTATCTCCAGATACCTCAAATCTGCCTACATCTATTACAAGCCCACCTCCATCATTTCAGTTAAAACCGGTTCCAACTTCCTTTATTTGCTTCCTTCTCCAGAAACTAAAATCTATTACCCCCTCAGCTGACAAACTTCCAGCAGAATATCTGCAAAAAGGAGCTAAAGCCATAGCCTATCCCATTTCCATTCTGGTTAACATAACTATAAGTGAAGGGACTATCCCATCTATCTGGAAAATTTCTCATATCATCCCACTACATAAAGGTGGGAATTCTAACGACTTTTCTAACTATCGTCTTATTGCTCTTCTATCTCCTCTAGCAAAACTTATGGAGAAATGCATCCATAAGCAGCTACTTAACCACCTACTCCAAAATAACTTACTAGCCAATTGTCAGCATGGATTTAGACCTTTCCACAGTACTACCACTGCCCTGCTAACCTTCACAGACTTCATCAACAAAAACCGCAACAACAAAATTCTCTCCTCTGCAGTCTTTATTGATTTATCTAAAGCTTTATGCATAGTTAATCACCAGATCCTTTTAAATATACTGAAATCCCTCTCACTTGAACTTCTAGCCATAAATTGGTTTAAATCTTACTTAGACAATAGACAACAGGCTGTGCTATAGGAAAACAATCTATCTACTCACCTCCCTATTTCCCTAGGTGTTCCACAGGGATCTATATTAGGCCCACTCCTATTCTCCATTTTTATTAATGACCTTCACTCAGCAATTCCTGATGCCACCTGTATTCAATACGCAGACGACTCCACAATAATTTGTTCAGCCAGGTCTCCAACTGAACTACAGTCCCTTACCCAAAAAGCATTTAATACAGTAGAACAATGTTTTTTAAAATCACTGCCTCCTCCTAAATCCTAAAAAAACTAAACTTTTACTTTTCACACCACCCCAAAAATCCACACCAATAAATTTCACACTCGTATCTATAATGGCACTATCATATCTCCCGACTCAACCACTAAACTTTTAGGAATAACAATAGATAACAACCTTAGCTTTGATACTTATATAAACAGCACAATAAAAACAGTCAACAAGAAATTGGGGTCCCTCTATAGAATCAAACCCTTTCTTACACCAGTAGCCAGGACCGCCATAACCAGAACTCACCTAATCTCCACCCTACTCTATGCTTCACCTATATACACTAATCTTTCTAAAAACAACCTCAACAAACTGACAATCTCCTATAATAATATTGCTAGATTTGCCACTGGCTCTCCTTTTAGAACTCATCACTGTCTTAATCTTAAACAACTAGGATGGCTAGAGTTCCAAAACCAACTGCAATTTCACCAGCTTGTCATAGCCCATAGGACCCTGTATCAACCCACCAACACTCCAATATTCTGTTGCTTCATTACCTCATATAACATTCTTAAACATTTATGCTCCTCAAACAAACTCTTTATCAACACCAGCAGATCCAACAACTTAGCAGGAGACTCTCAGTTCTCTAATACTGTTGGTAAGCACTGGAATCTTTTTCCCACTGAACTCATATCTCTGTCTTCAATGACACTTTTTAAACATAATCTAAAACTATTTTTCAGTACACATTGGTTATACCCCTGTACTAACCCTGACTAACTTTCTCTCTATACACTAGTTTCAATACTCTTCATCTTTATTGACCTATCCTTAATCAACCAAAGACCGTGTTACTGCAATTTAAAATATGTATATATGTACATAGTAACACCTCTTACACATTACCTTCTACTGTCTTGTGTTATGCTCACTAGGAGTATTGTATTTTACTAACAACAGCTGCTATATACTTGGACTATTGTAACTTACTATATTGTATTTATGTATGTGTCTTGGAGCTTTTCTCCCCGGGCCTCTACTGAAAATGGACATGTATCCAGTTAGACTAGCCCGGTCAACAAATGTAAGATAAAATAAAATAAATAAAATATAAATAGAACCTGCTGGAGAGGCAGGTATGTGTCCTAGAGACTCTGGAAAAGGCTCCCCTTCCATGTGAAGCAGTGTTCCTCTGTAACCCAATTCAACTGTAACTTGGAAACTTGGATGGGGAACAGGAAATTAATCCCTGGTTTGGCACCTATATCTCTAATGGACACAGGCAGCCTGAAATTGGTCCATGTTCCAGTCCCCTGCTTGTAAATGTTTCATCTCCCAAGGCCTTGCTTACACTTATCAAGGGTATGAGAACTTGTCAGAGATTTGGGATGCATGGCTAAGCTTAAAAAGGCCCTTGTAGTCGTTAGCCTAGTAATTACTTATGAACCTATGAACCTATATGTTTTTGCTGCCACAACTCCTCATTTTGCATTATACTCTATTTTCTCTGTGGGCACACTAAAGAACTGCTCAGAATGTTGATTACAACAATTGACTAAAGTAGCCCTGTATTGAAATGTCACTGCATCAGGCATAAAAAAAATCATGTATATTTTACTAGAAAAGTATATTTATTTGAGTTGTATCATGCCATGACATCCATACAATGCGTTCATGCAACTACAGCTGCAGAATTAAATTCAAAGTTGTACTGTACTAGAAGTTTTGATAAAAGAATTGCAGTTTTAGATTTGTTTTGCAGAAGTTCTGGTAATAGAATTGCAGTTTTAGCTTTGTTTTGTAGCTGAATGCATTCTTGTTGTTATTACTTAACAGATTTGTTTTATAAAATTTCAATCAGAAACAATCAAAACTGTCCCCAAGTTTTACTGTATATACTTTTACTGCCACAGCATGACAATTTGAATTATACTGTTTTCATTTTGAGTGCTGTAGCTGCAGTGAACTTTGTCTCAACAAATTGCATGCAGTCATGGCCTAACATATTTCTTTATTGCATTGTCAATGAGTTAGAAGAAAAACCCCTCAGTTTTGTGTAAGCTTCAGCTATGGTGTCACATTTGTAGGTGTCCTGCACTGGATGCTCTGATGTTATAGTTACAATCTTATGTATGTTCTGTAGCTGATGGCCCTGTTGTTATTGCCTAAACGTTTCATAATGAGATCTCAAAGGCAGACAGAAATATAGTATTTCAGAGCTATAGCTAATGGCTTTATATCTTGTGTACTTATTGTTGCAGTCTGATATTTTACTTTATACTTATTGTTGGTGCCATGGTGAAAGTCTGATGTGCATTGCTCTCATCACATTTTATTTAAGGCCATTATTTTACTCAGCATAGTGAGCAAAAATAAAAATCCTGTTTATCATGAATACATTTTTTTGGCACTGGATATGTGTCCCTCCCTCCAGTAAACTGCACTAAAAAGGGATAAAGGTGAATATGTGTATTTATAGCTAGCGGGAACTACTAGCTAACTGCATTTTATATCTGTGGGTCATTTTTTTTTATTTTATTTATTTTACATTTGTTGACCAGGGTAGTCCGACTGGATACATGTCCATTTTCAGTGAAGGCCCGGGGAGAAACGCTCCAAGGAATAACAAATCCAGCATAACATGTCACATATTACAAATTACAAATAGATTATTTACAGAGATTAGATGGACAGACAATACAAATTACATATAGACTATTTACAGTGATAAGAAGAGCAAACATTATAACAGTTCCTCAGGTAAAGTTATTCAATGAGTGAAAATTTGATTAAATTACATAGTAGGCTACATAGCAGATTTACACATTCCAGAGAAAAGTTAACCAGGCTTGATACAGTGACATAGCCAGTTTGTTCCCAAGTGGTGTTTGAGCCTAGTTTTAAACTGACCTAGTGAAGAAAGTAAGGTAATATCAGCTGGTAGAGAGTTCCACGATCTACTTACAGAATTTACGAAGAGAGAGTCACCGGCTGAGTTATTAGTTTTACATATCTGCATAAGGAGTCTGTTGGAGGAGTGCACCAATCTAGGATTATTATAGAGGGTGACAAGATTTTTGAGTGCAGGGGTATTGTCAGGGTTATATATGATTTTATGGGCCATAACCAATTGGTTATATAGGATTAGACTGGGTGGTTCAAGCCATCCAAGCTGGATTAGATTGATGGAATGATGTGTCCTAAAAGGCAACACAGTGGCAAACCTGGCAATGTGGTTCTAACAGATTGAGAGTTTGCTCAGGACAGTCTTGTTAACATTAGAGAGAAGAGGGGATGCATACAGAAGAGTAGAGAGAAGGTGAGATCGAGCTATGGCAACTTTGGCTGGGGGGGGGTTAGGGAGGCTTTAATTCTGTAAAGTGACCCTAGTTTTTTATTGATGCTTTTGATCAATTGCTTGACATATAGGTTGAATTTTAGATTATTATCTATAATGACACCTAATAGTTTAGTAGAGAGGTCAGGGGAGATTATTGTTCCATCATTTGATTTTATTGTAAAGTTAACAGCAGTAGACCTTTGTGTAGGTAAAAATAACAGCATTTTAGTTTTTTTAGGATTTAGTATCAGACGTCATTCGGAAAGCCAGTTTTCTATTGTGTTAAAGGTGGTCTGGGTGGCTAACTGTAACTCTACTGGGGATGTGGCCGAGCAAATCAGGGTAGAGTCGTCAGCATATTGGATACAGCTGACTTTTGGGATGACAGTATTCATATCGTTGATGAAGATGGAGAATAACAAGGGCCCTTGTACAGAGCCTTGTGGTACTCCAAGAGTGTTAGGTAGTAGGTTAGAGAGTTTATTCTGGCAAAGAACAGCCTGCTGTCTACAACTTAGGTAGGATTTAAATCATTGAAGGGCTTTAGGATCTAGACAGAGTGTTTGCAGGGTGTGAATTAATAGTTGGTTGTCAACCATATCGAATGCCTTGGAGAGATCCAAGAAGAGGGCTGAAGAAATATGGTTATTGTTTTGATTATGGTTTATCTTGTTGGTAAAAGCTAGTAGGGCTGAGGTATTGCTGTGTTGAGGTTTGAAGCCATGCTGGGTATCTGCCATGAGGTGGTTATGGATTAGGTGGTGCATAAACTGTCTCTGAATGCATTTTTCCATAATCTTTGCAAGTGGAGAGAGTATAGCTCTAGGCCTATAGTTGGAGAATTCAGTAGAGTTACCTCCTTTATGGAGTGGAATTACATAGGATATTTTCCAGATAGCGGGAATTTTAGCTTTTTCTATGGTTTGATTGATAAGTATTGATACTGGGTAGGCAATAGCATCAGCTGATTTTTGTAGGTATTCAGTAGGAAGCTGGTCAGCCGAGAGTGTGGTGGGTTTTGATTTTTTGATTAGGGTACAGATAAGTGACGTGGCGACAGGTTGAAAACTAAATGAAAGTAGGTTTCTAGAGGTGGTACTTTCTGGGCCAAGGGAGCTAGGAGGTAGTTGGCTGGCTAGGGCTTGAACTGTCTCGGTAAATAATTGGTTAAAACTATATGAAACATCTTCTGGGGGTTTATCAGTAGTGGCAGCTGGGACAGGGGTAGTAGTTTATCCAGGGTGTAGTAGATTATTCAACCCTGCCCAGAACTTCTGAGGGTTATTTTGATGTTCTGTCTGTATTTGCAGTAGTATTGTTTTTTGTCTTGTAGTATGCATTTTTTAGTTTTGTTCCTAAATTGCCTGTATTTAATTTGATCTTGGGAGTGTTTAGCTGAACACCATAAAGCCCAGGCTTTATTTCTAAGGCTAATTTTGAGTCTAGTCTCTTTCGAAAGCCATGGCGCAGTTTTTGCCTTTGTTCTCTTTGAGCGAATAGGTGCGTGTAAGTCAAGGATATCAAGGAATTTATTGTTAAATTACAGAACTGCTTCCTCTAAGAGGAGGAGTTTTAGAATAGACCAATTACATGATTTTAGTTCCTGTGGGAATTTGGCTGAGTTAAAGTTTTTATTATTTCTAACATTTCTTAGTAAGGGTTGCTGGGGATTGATAGCTTTGTGCTTAATTATGTATGTGAGATGGTGATCGCTTAGACTATCGGGGAGGGTACCAGAGGTGTACAGATGGAGGTGACTATTAATGAGTACCTAATCAAGTATGCTTTCTTTTTGGTTGGGTTTACCTACCCTAGCAGGGGTGTTAATGATTTACATAAATGAGTGCAGGTTAATATGGGTGGTTGTGGATTCTGATGAACAGGTGGCCCAGTCTATATTAAAGTCTCTGAGAAGTAGGGTTTCCAGGGGGGTAGTGATTAGATATCCAGTACAAGGTGTCTTTGTAGCTATATTGTTACCTGGGGAAATATACATGCAGATGATATTAATGCATTTACTTTTGTTAAGTTGCAGCTTGGTGGCTAGAATCTCTAAACTGTTAATCTGAGGTGGTTGTATTATATCTGTGGTTACATTCAACTCTGATTTATAGAGTAGTACTACCCCACCCCCCTTCCTGGAAGCACGGTCCAGCCTGCATATGTTATACCCAGGATGTAGTACTTCATTGTCTGTAGTGGTAGGTTTTAGCCAGGTCTCTGATAGACAGAAAATCTCAGGAGAGTGAACAACAAGGAGTGCATGCAGTTCATGTACCTTGTTATTAATGCTTCTAATATTAAGATGACAGGTTAGAAGAGAGGTAGATGGCCTGGAAATTGAAGGTTTGTACCTCCGGTTACAGGTAGCGGGGGAATATGTGTCTGAGGTGGATGGGCCAGGGTTGGGGTGTATGCCCCCACCAAGTAATAGGCTAGGTCTAAGCTTGGAGATAAGTTTTAGGAATTTGTCTACAAGTTTGTGGTAGTGTTTGATACTAGTGCTAATTTTCCTAGAGCTGATGTGTAGGAAGTGTGAACAAGATGTTGGATATGTCCTGGTACTGTAAGTATGGTTGAAGGTGGGATGATTGACAGCTGGGGTGATAGTATGGGCCTTTGGAACTTGAAGTCCTGTGAGAGACTGATTTTCATATAAGGTAAGGAAGTATGGGGCTAATAGGAGGGGTAGTAGAAAGGAGTGCAACATTGTTTGGCATGTGGCTAGAGAGATAAGAAACTGTTATACCTGGAAATGCAGTACCAGAAGATAGTGTGTCATGGTATATTTCTTTGATAAATGTGCTATAACACTTCTTATGGTTGCAGAAAAGTAGAATGGGCCTTTATTGCAAAGTATCAGCAGTAGTCATATGTAGCCATTTTGACTGTTCTGGTTTTGCCATTCATTTCACAAATAATGTATATGTTGCATTTGCAAAGCTGATATAGGCATTATGTATCTGAACAATACTGTTCAAGTGTTTTTTTATTAAATAAAATCCTTCAATTCTTTGTATATGGCGAATCATAAAAATATATTTAAAAATAATCTCACTAAAATTGAGATGTGACTGTTCTTTGGCCTTTTAGAGTAGGAGCCCAGTCCAGTGGCACTTTAAAGAAAATTATGTCAGTAACATTCCCCCTAAAAAATCCTTGAAGACATGTTGAACAATTTTGTTGGCATAAGCACATGGCTATCAACTGTCCACATTTTCACAGAATATTCAGATTTTGGCCTCAAAATGTTGGTCCATTTTTCATAAAATTTGAGGATTTCTGGGAAATCACTAAGGATTGAAGTCATTAAATAATGACATCTATTTGAGTTAAAATTTGTCCCTATTTTGGGCCTTTATCCCCATTATTTTAGGCTCTGTCAGATTTCTTGTGCTAAGAGGTTGGGAGTTATGCAGAGACATTTAAATACAAGGGCAAAATATGGAAAAAAAGTGACAGCATTCTATGGGCAGTGACTGAAAATGTCCAGCACTTAAGGAGCTACTCTGCATCAATTGATATTTTTGAAAAAAAAATACTGCAACTCTGTATAAGTTAATGCTTGGCAAAACAGTTCAATCAAACAATATTTATTTAGCATTTTTAACTGGGTAAGTGAATTTGTCAGAGGACCCTTTTCTCCCACATATTGGGCCTTAGTAGCTGAAACAAGCTGCAGACAATAAAAACTTAACATTCAGGTGTCAAATACTTTATATATACAGATGTAATCTAATCTGTAGATGTAATATAGCCTATCTGGACCTCACCAAGACCTTCAACACCATCCCCCACTCTGGTATCATAGATAACCTTATTAAGCTGGGCATAAATCCCTACATCACTCGATGGGTTGCCAACTGGCTTACTGACAGAACCCAGACTGTAAAAGTAGCCAACTCCAAATCCAGCTCTAGACAAGTGACAAGTGGAGTACCTCAGGGTTCAGTCCTGGGACCGGTCTTGTTTGGCATCTACTTCTCTGAAGTACAGGCCAACACTAAGAGACTCTGGCTAACAAAGTTCACAGATGACTGCAAACTGGGAGCCATTACTGAATCCCCAAATGATGTGGATATTCTACAAAAGGGCCTTACAGAAACAGATGCTGGGTGCCAGAGCCATGGGCTCAAGCTTAATGCCAAGAAGTGTATAGTTATCCCCTTTGGGAAAAAACATGTACCCATGAATTACCACATAGGTGGCAGTATACTAAACACCAAAAGTGTGATGAGAGACTTAGGGACATAGGTGGACAGTGGTCTCAACTTCGATAACCACATCGCCACAGCAGTCAGGAAATCCTTCTATGTGGCACACCTCATCATTAAGGGATTTTCAGCCAGAAAAATAGAGGTCATTGTCCCACTGTACTCTTCCCTCATTACACCCATTATAGAGTACAATGCCCCATTTGGTATGCACCTCACAAGATATCTGCAACAGCTGGAAAGACCACCGAAATACCTCACTAAAAGAATTACAGGCCTAAAGCAGATGCCCTATGCTGACCATCTAAAAAAACTCCAGCTATACTCTGTGGCATATTCTCTACTCAGAGGCGATCTCTGCTTAACATACAAGGCCATGTCAAACCCTGAGCTGTTGGACATGCTCCACTTAAAGAAATCCCAATCCCTCAGAGCCACATGCTCCAGGGATCTAAACCTTGTCATCACAATGAACAAAACATGCTGGAGGGATAAGTTCCTGACCCAGAGACTCCTCATACTCTGGAATAGACTGCCCATACATGTCAAGCAGAGTGCCTCATTGGCCCTCTTCAAAAGGAACCTTGACGATTGGATGGGAGATAGGAAATTCACCTCGGGGATCACATCAGTTGCCCTGCTAGACAGGGGTCCAGGGAAGTAAATATTGTGGGAAGAAATATCCACGGAATTGTTATGGCTAGGCTTGTAGAGGCCCTAGGGCTGATAGCCTAGTACCAACCTATGAACCTATAATAAAATGCATTAGGGCAGAATCATGGACAGAGCATGACAATTAACATTTATAATAAAAGGCATATGCCAATAAAAGTCCAAAAAGTAATGCTCAGTAATCTAGTCACCAAAGTATGGTTTCCATTGCACAGGTATAGGTAAAGCAACAACAAATTTGTGAGAAATGCACTAAACTAAACACAGTCATAGCTTTTCATTCTAACAATACTTTATTAGACCTGTGTTCCTCCTCATCCCTTATAATATAAGCAGTGATGTATAGCTGTTGTTGCTAATGAAGCTTTCAATTGTAACATAGCAATTAACATTGTTGCCTGTAAGTAATAGGTTTTCCAATTCAGTTATCAGCTGGGGAGCCTTCTATGGAGAGCTTGCAAATTTTATCTATGCTCACTGGACAAATTAAGTATACCTTGCTCACCAGGCTGTTTTCAGTCCATGGGGCCCCTCCCTACCTTAGCTTGTTATTATAAGGAACACACACACACACACACACACACACACACACACACACACACACACACACACACACACACACACACACACACAAGCACATGCAAATAAATAAACATATCTGCCATTGTTCAGTGACTGTAATCTTCAACAATTTTCCAGGACTCCATTAGTGTTATTTATTTATCTATTTATTTATTTATTTATTGTTATTTATTTTGCATTTGTTACTGGGAAAGTGTATCTTATCAGGCACTCCTTTTCAGTGGAAGCTCAGGGAGAAAAACTCCAACAGCAATAAAATTTTATGTACAAATGTTTTAAAACAAAACATGTAATGAAAACATATACACTTGTAAGAAACACATTACATGCTATACAAAAAGAAAACGTACGAGTTGCCAATGACAATGAATGCTCAAAAGCTGTTTTAGGAAAGTCAGAAATGGAAGTGAAAGAAGAAATTATTGGGTAAGACAACTGTCACACTAGGTATGGATTCTATAGTACTCTAACAAGAAAAGCTTATTCTACAGAATTATAAGGAATGCACCAAAAATATGAGACAAATTAAAGGTACTCTATAATTCCAGAGATATCTGAGAGGTATGCTCACAACACACAGGATTAAAGCTGGCAACTATTAGGAAAACTACTTCCTTGTATTCATGTACTCCACAGTTTGGTTCCCTCGGTCTCCATTTGCCTACAGCAGAACTCTGAGCCATTAAAACAGACAGACATGCACACACACACACACACACACACACACACACACACACACACACACACACACACACACACACGTGCATACATGCACGCACACGCAAAATAAATTTATGGAATTCTTTGCATCATGCTATCACACTGAAATGTCACTGAAAACAAAACAATGTTATCTTTATGAAGTATTTCAAGACCTGTCAAAGAGAGGAATGCCAAATGATAGCATATAATTTTCTTGGAGGGTGAAAGGGCATACGGTAATACTGTCCTACTAGTACCACTGTTGCTACCTCCAGCTAGACTGCCACTTTGCAAAATAAAGGCTGAATGCATACATAGCAGAGAAGATTAATGCTATGAGTTCTTGTTATAGGAACTACTGTCTTGTCTTCTTGCTGTCTGTATTCCAGGACTCCAGGGCTTGATTCCCCAGCCTTCATTTGCCTACTTCTTAGCTCTAAACAATGAATCTGCACAGAAAAGAGCATGTGCACACATACACACACACATACATGAATACACACAAACACACACATGCACACACACATACACACACACATACATGAATACACACAAACACACACATGCACACACACTCAAAAATCAGTGTACAGAATGCTCTGCATCCTTCATGCTTTACAATTTTCAACCTCAAGCACACAAAAATGGCAATGTGCATAAAATGTTGTGCTACCATTGCAGCATTGTGGCTAAAGCTGGCCAGCTTGTCACTGTGCAAAAAAAAAAAGTTGACACCAGTCACAGCACAGATGATTAATTTAAAGCTATACCCTATTATTATAAACTATCTCCTTCCCTTCCTGTACTCCATGGTTTTATACCTTCACCTTTTGTTGCCTACAGTGAGGCTCTGACCAAGTCACTTACTCATATTTACTCAGCTCCTTATGAGGAATGTTGCTTCTTGTGAGACTTAAAAAGTCCATGTTTTTTGTTTTTCCCCATTGAAAGGGACTGCCACACATTCATTTTAAACATTCTTTAACTAATAAACATGTCATATAATACTGAATCATATCAATTCATCAAGCTATTTTTATGTAATAATAAAGTAACACATTTAACTATGCTAGGAACTTTCTATCTGAAGTTGTTAGTGCTTCACATTTTATCCATGTGTTCCACATTTTGAGAGGTAGTGTTCCACATTATGAGTAGCAGTGTTCAATATTATAAGAAATAGTGTTCAACAATTTTAGAGACAGTGTTCCACATTTTGTGAGGTAGTGTTCCTCATTATGAGATAGTGTTCCACATTATAAGGGGCAGTGTTCTACATCATAAGGGTCAGCATTCCACATTATGAGTGGTAGTGTTCCACATTATTAGAGGCAGAATTTCACATAAGGAGAGACAGTGTTTTATGTTATGCTAGTTAATGTTCTATGTTATGCAAGGTAATACTCCAGATTATGAGAGGCTGTGTTCCACATCATGTGAGGTATTGTTCCACATTATGAGCAGCAGTGTTCCACATTATGAGAGGCAGTGTTCCACATTATGAGAGGCTGTGTTCCACATTATGAGAGGCAGTGTTCCACATTATGAGTGGTAGTGTTCCACATTATGAGCAGCAGTGTTCCACATTATGAGAGGCAGTGTTCCACATTATGAGCAGAAGTGTTCCACATTATGAGCAGCAGTGTTCCACATTATGAGAGGCAGTGTTCCACATTATGAGTGGTAGTGTTCCACATTATGAGAGGCAGTGTTCCACATCATGTGAGGTATTGTTCCACATTATGAGCAGCAGTGTTCCACATTATGAGAGGCAGTGTTCCACATTATGAGCAGAAGTGTTCCACATTATGAGTGGAAGCGTTCCACATTATGAGCAGAAGTGTTCCACATTATGAGCGGAAGTGTTCCACATTATGAGTAGTAGTGTTCCACATTATGAGTAGCAGTGTTCCATATTATAAGAAATAGTGTTCAACAATTTTAGAGACAGTGTTCCACCTTTTGTGAGGTAGTGTTCCTCATTATGAGATAGTGTTCCACATTATAAGGGGCAGTGTTCTACATCATAAGGGTCAGCATTCCAGATTATGAGTGGTAGTGTTCCACATTATTAGAGGCAGAATTTCACATAAGGAGAGACAGTGTTTTATGTTATGCTAGTTAATGTTCTATGTTATGCAAGGTAATACTCCAGATTATGAGAGGCTGTGTTCCACATCATGTGAGGTATTGTTCCACATTATGAGCAGCAGTGTTCCACATTATGAGAGGCAGTGTTCCACATTATGAGAGGCTGTGTTCCACATTATGAGAGGCAGTGTTCCACATTATGAGTGGTAGTGTTCCACATTATGAGCAGCAGTGTTCCACATTATGAGAGGCAGTGTTCCACATTATGAGCGGAAGTGTTCCACATTATGAGAGGCAGTGTTCCACATTATGAGTGGTAGTGTTCCACATTATGAGAGGCAGCGTTCCACATCATGTGAGGTATTGTTCCACATTATGAGCAGCAGTGTTCCACATTATGAGAGGCAGTGTTCCACATTATGAGCAGAAGTGTTCCACATTATGAGTGGAAGCGTTCCACATTATGAGCAGAAGTGTTCCACATTATGAGCGGAAGTGTTCCACATTATGAGTAGTAGTGTTCCACATTATGAGAGGCAGTGTTCCACATTTTTTTTATTTATTGTATATTATATTTATTAATCAGAAAGTATAACTTATACACAATTCTCAGCTACACAAGAGTCTCCCACTGGATACACATATATTTTGTTACACACATTTTTTTATACTTTTTTATACATTTTTATATAAATTAAAGTACTGAATAATATCAGCTACACAATATTTATTTATACGGACAATTTTTAACCTTAGTTAGTTATGTTAATATACATATTTTTTATAACAACATACAGTCTATTTTATTTTATCTAACATTGGGGTTTTATTAGTAAACAAACCCTTATAAAATGTGTTTAGTGTGATTCAATAATACAAACATTAATTCAGACATTAGTTAATTAATATGTAATGCATTTCTGAATGTGATTGGAAGAATGAATGTATTTAAATGGATCACAGGGAACATGTATTTGTTCTGATGAAATCTACGGACTAGTAGATGAAAGCGCTTAACATTTGTGGATATTAAAGAGATTTATGCTGATTACAGACTTTTGGGATGTGACACTTATTTTGTCAGTGAAACCATTTCAGTATTTTTTGTATTTGGACGAGTCGGGGTTCACTGATTTACATTTTTGGTGTTTGGCAGATGTGTCATGGACTCAATGGACGAGTTACCATCTATGTTTTCACCGGTAAGGAGAGATGAAGTTCAAAAACTTCACTCGGAACTGGCTATACTCTAGGGTGAGATTACCAGACTCTAGACCTGATGACTCAGCCTCCCACCCATTTGCAGAGTTCTGTACCATGTACATCACCCTGTTCAAGTACCAGAAGTACCAGCAATGGGAGTATTCCCAACGGTCAGCGCTGTGATGGCGTTTTTGGTGCCGACGAACATGGAGCCTCTTACAGGAATGTAGCTGAAGCGGAGGAAGGAAACAGATTCAGGTAATGAATTACCAACCACCGGCAGCATTTCGGAGGAAAGATATTCATTATTAAGGGCCAAGCCTAAACGCAATTTTCCAAAGAAAACATACTCTACAATAGCAGGTCAGCCCCTTTCTGATAACAACTGAGGAATCCACATTCCAGACAAGGGGAAGAAAACTATTGGTAATGTTAATTTTCAGCATTACAAACTAGACGATTTTTTAAAAAATCAGTATGACTTTCAGAATTTGAATGTTACAAGTTATGACAAGGACAATAAAAGTAATTTAGAATATGGGACATTAAAGGAACTCATTTATAGTTTTGGTAAAAAACTTAGTAACATAAAAGCATTACAGATGGACAATTTATATTTGAGAAAATGTATTGACAGTAATATAGTACCAGTGGGTTTACATTTTTTTAAACAACCCATGAGTATTGAATTAAATGACTCTAACATTAAAGAATGTAACAAGATGTTTAATAAGTTTGGAATGCAATTTATGGAATTTATTATAGCATGTAACGACAGTAAATTGTGTAGGTTGTTTAAAGAAGTAGAATGATTAAATGAATCTATAGTTAATGATTTAGTTTATGCACAGTGGGAGACATTACACAAGAAACAATTTGGCTATGCTGAGAAAAACAGTAAAAAGATGTTTGATAGGAAATGTAAGAAATTTTTTAAGAGATTTGAAACAATACGAAAATGACACAGCATACAAATGGGGTAAAGACACAGATAAACATAAAGAAGACAAAGGTTATCAGAATAAACAGATCATGAGGGGAGAAAAACATGGGGTAATTGGCAGTATAACCGAAATCAGGGTAATGGAGGACATTTTTTAGGAAAACAGCAAGATTGGAGCAGGGATTACAGGAGAGAAGCCTGGAATCACGGATATAGAGACTGGGGGATCCCCACCCCGTAAGTAGAGAAGTTGAGAGTAGTTCAATAGGAACATTTGGGGAACATGAAGTAATTCGTAAACTGGGAGTTATACAGAGTATGGGAGACTTTACTATTTACAGTTATACACAATACCAGATCCAAAGAGAACATTTCAAACTGTTTGCTAGAGGCATGAAATATGTCCCTAAAAGAAGGTTTGATATTATGGACAATATAGTTAAATTCAAGTTGTATCTAAGGAAATTAAACTTGGGTTTATTTTTTCAGAATCAGAAGGAGGGTGAATTGAGAAAGAAAAGTGTCTTTACACCACCCATGCATAACATCTTGGTTGCCTTTGAAAAGGTTGTGGTTAATGAACTTTACAGATTTCAGGAAAAATCTAAGTATCATAGACACAGAGACAACTTGAGTGTCGAGGAACAAAAAGCACTATGGGATATTTGCGATACTCACAATATACGTATTATGACCCCAGATAAGGGAGGGGGAATAGTACTGTATGATGTGATAGAGTACACACAGAAGATATATGACATTCTGAACAATTCAGGGAACTATGAGACTTCCTCTATCAACCAAATTAATATTGCCCACAGAAGGATAGATTTATACCTGGAAGAATTTTTGTTAGACAGCCGTATAGACATTGACACTTATAAATTCTTGAAGGTGGAATATCCAGTGCTGGCAACAATTGTAGGAATACCCAAAATACACAAAAATCTGGAGAATCCCCCCTTCTGCCCCATTATATCGAGGAGTAAGAGTAAGACCTTCCCATATGGAAAGGCAATAGATAGGTGGTTAAAATCTATGTACAAGGGAGTTTGACACATAATCAAAGACACGTGGGACTTCCTAAGTAGAATCAAAACAGATTTATGGAAAGCAAATATTGTATTTTTGACAATTGATGTCATTGACCTTTTTTCAAGTATACCCAGAGAGGATGGTATCAGGAGATTTAGCAACAGTATTCAAAAATACACTCAATTGGACTGGGATAGAATAATTTTAATACAGGAATTCATGGGCAATGTATTGGACAACAACCATATATATTTTGAAGGAGAGTACTATAAACAAACTCAGGGCATAGCTATGGGAGCAGCATGTGCCCCCGTATATGCCTATTTAGTACTATTAGACTGGGAGAAAGAACACATTATTGATATCCACTGGTATGATTCCATCGATTATTATGTCAGATTTTTGGATGACATATTCATCTTGTGGAATGGTTCAGCGGATCTTATTAACCAGTTTATTGATTATCTAAATAGTACTAGTTCATACTTAAAATTTACCCATGGACACAACAACAAGGGTATTAATTATTTAGACACATGTCTATAGTGATGGGAATGGTTTCCAGTCTAAAATTTATCATAAGGACACATTTTGTAATTCATTTTTGGAATTCTCCAGTAATCATCCTAATTCTCATAAGAGAAGTATTCTGAAGGGACAATGCATAAGAGCTGTGCGAATGACTTCAGAGTATTCGGAAATGGTAGTAGAAATGAACAACATAAGAGAAATGTTCAGTAAGAGGGGATATTCAGATAACTTAATACAGGACATCACTAATTATGTCAAAAGGGAATGGGGGAAGACATATATTCCCCTATTTGGCAGAGACATGACCATTGATAATTAAATCACTAAGGAAAGGGACCCTGATAATACCAAGGGATACAGTAGAGCATGTATATTACAATTCATTCGATCAGTGGTGGAAGTGAAAAACATCATGCAGAACAACTGGAATATTCTAAGGAGCGATGAAGGGGTTCACAATAAACTAGGAGACACCCCCTCGCTTTGTATACAAGACAGGAGCAAATTTAAAAAGAATGATAGAAATGAGGACGTCACATACGGGTAACAACTTTAACGGTACAAGGGACGGTACTAGTAGGTGTGTGCAGTGCAACCAATGTCGCGCAATGATGGAAGAAAATGCCATAACATTGGGAAACCTTAATAAAACCAAGATAAGATTCAAGAAGGGGAACTGTCAGGCCCAACATGTAATATATTTAGGTATGTGTACCAAGTGTCCTAGTTTCTATGTAGGAAAAACGAACAGAAGACTTAGAAATCGTATATATGATCATCTATATTGTATAAAAAAGAAGGACAAGAGCAATGTCCTATATAGGCATCTAGAATCCAGTAATAGTTGTGACACCTTCAAGTTTGCTATTTTGGATTGTGTTATGACAAGTCTAAGAGGGGGAAATGTCAAGGCTAAAATGGGGGAGAAAGAGGTTAAATGGCAAATATTGTTAAATGCAGCCAATCCCCCAGGAATAAATGAATGTATCCCCACCAAACCTTTATTACAGGTATAAACTTCATTTTGACATCACATATGGAAATATACTGCCCGAATCTACAATTTCTAGAAGTCACAAAAACATTTTTTATATATATTTTTTATTTTATTTGATTTATTGTATATTATAATTATTAATCAGAAAGTATAACTTATACACAATTCTCAGCTGCACAAGAGTCTCTCACTGGATACACATATATTTTGTTACACAATAATAATTTTTTTTATACTTTTTTATACATTTTTATATAAATTAAAGTATTGAATAATATTAACTACACAATATTTATTTATATGGACATTTTTTAACCTTAGTTAGTTATGTAAATATACATATTTTTTATAACAACATACAGTCTATTTTATTTTATCTAACATTGGAGTTTTATTAGTAAACAAACCCTTATAAAATGCATTTAGTGCGATTCATGAGTACAAACATTAATTCAGACATTAGTTCATTAATATGTAATGCATTCTTGAATGTGATTGGAAGAATGAATGTATTTAAATGGATCACAGGGAACATGTATTTGTTCTGATGAAATCTACGGACTAGTAGATGAAAGCGCTTAACATTTGTGGATATTAAAGACATTTATGCTGATTACAGACTTTTGGGATGTGACACTTATTTTGTCAGTGAAACCATTTCAGTATTATCCAGTTTAATTGTAACCTAGGCCAGTGGATGGGGAATAGGAAATTTACACTGGGCCTGGCACCCATGTCCCTTATGGACAGAGGTAGCTTATAAATGCCTGACACTCATTGTCCTATTTTGATACAGGATATCATTATTCTTTTGGGAAAACTTGGATAGGCTTAGAAAGGCTCCCTGGGTTGTTATCATACTAAAAATGTATGAATTCAAAGACACACTGTAGGTGAAATAATCCTCCTTCTTTCCCTTTCAGGTATATATAGTTATGTTTGCAGCGTTTCTTTTTCTGTGTGTGTGTGTGTATGTGTGTGTGTGTGCGTGTATGTGTGTGTGTGTGTGTGTGTGTGTGTGTGTGTGTGTGTGTGTGCGCGTGCATGTCTGTATGTGTGTGTGAGTGTGTCTCTGTGTGTGTGTGTGTGTGTGTGTGTGTGTGTGTGTGTGTGCGCGCGTGTGTGCATGTGTGTATGTGTGCGCGCGTGTGTGTGCGCATGTCTGTATGTGTGTGTGTGTGTGTGTGTGTGTGTGTGTGTGTGTGTGTGTGTGTGCATGTCTGTGTGTGTGTGTGTGCGTGTGTGCGTGTGTGTGTGTGTGTGTGTGTGTGTGTGTGTGTGTGTGTGTGTGTGTGTGTGGACATGCTGTGGTAAAATTACTATTTATATAACTCTTATTCTTTCTACCAAAAGCAAAGTCAAGATAGAAAATGGCAACCAACTTGTGCTAGTTGTGCTGACAAAACTTCACAGACATACCCCTTGCGTCGTCTCATGCTTATAGAAATAGCCACCACCTTGTGCATAACTGGATACTGTTATAAAATTATCCAGCAAGCTATAGGTCAAACTCATGACGACATGTATAGTAAATGCCAGAAAGCTTAACAAAATCCAAATTCTGCAAGTTGTAAGAAAGCCACTTATCTGTGACCATAGTCCCAGTCTGCTATGCTGTACAGAAAGTAATACTTCCATGACAATAAGAAGTAGGCTTAGGACTGTGCAAAAGGTTCTCCTGGTGTTGCATAATCATAGGTATATTTCTGTTTTGTCACCTTAATTCAATATCTATGAAGGATTCATGCTGCCATGTTTTTCTGTGATCAAATGCAGAACTGGATCATGGTCAAATGAGGCCCTAGGCATGGTAATGAACCAGCCCACCAACCATGCCACTGTCCTATTACTTGTTTGTCTCTCTTCAGTAACCATAAAGGCTGTTCAAACCTCTCTTTGTGCAAACTACTTTCTTCTTTACTTTTACAATGATCACAGAGATTTCATTTAAAAACTTAACCTTTATTTCAACTTTTATAACACAAACACTGATGGTCATTTGCCATAGTAAATTTCTCTTCCATTGAAACTCACATTCATTGAAAATGCATCTGGCCATTTTCAGATTATGAATACCTTGGGCCCTGGGCTGCTTTCAAACCATGGACCTCTTCACTAACATTTTTAAGATCATGCATAAATGCATGTGTTCTTTGACTCACCTCCCTGATTGTCTTACTGTTATTTCTTGTTTAATACAGAGCAAAATGTGTAGTTTTTAACACTTTTTCCAGTAAGCCATGGAACAAAATATATGCACCAATCACAAAAGTACACATTTCAGAAAATTTCAACAATAAAATGCAATTTAAACAGTTGTCATTATAATCCACCAATGTCCATACTCAATAATTACAGCCACTTTATTGACTGTGTACACATCACATAAATGATAGTGATAAAAATAGCCATAGTAAAGTACTTTTATTTTATTTTTGTTTTTTAATACTTGTTTAACGGGAAAGTCAGACTGGGACAAAGCCCATTTTCAGCAGAGGCCCAGGGGGAAATGCTTCAGATCCATGTCTTTGGAATGTGGGAGGAAACTGGAGCACCTGGAGGAAACTGACGGGAACACATGGAGGATATGCAGACGCCACACAGAAGGCACCCCAACCATGAATCGAACTGGAACACCTCTTGCTGTATGGTGAAAACACTAACTGCTGCACCACTGGGATGCCCAGTTTATTTATTTATTTTACATTGTTTATTGGGAGAGTCTGACTGGGCATGAAACCCATTTTCAGCTGAGACCCAGGAATAAAAGCTCCACAAAGATTAGTACAATGACATACGTTAAAAAAGTACAGTACAAAAGAAGTACAGCAGCTGTTGTATTCTAAAATTGTAAAATAAGCATAGAAAAGTATACAATGCAAGACAACTTGTGAAAAACATACAATGAAGTTGTAAGACATATTAAACAGATATATGGTTATAGTTGTACAATCATTAAGAAAATACACCAGAAATTGTTTGAAGCTTTGGATATAGAAAGTAACTGTTGTACGTTAGCACAGTGATTTCAACATATGTACCTGTGTACTATAGGAATGTGTACTACTGTGGGAGGGCTAACCAGGGTCTGAACAATTGCATAACCAGGATCTGTTTAAATGTGACCAGAGGAGTTTTTTGAAGTTATTGTGGTTTTCAATGGACCTAATCTCAAGGGGGATATAATTCCATGTTTTTGCCACATATGTAGAATAGAGGGAGTCCACAGTGGTATTTTTGCTTTTGGTAATGTTGACCAATGCTTTGTAGGTGAATCTTAGTTGGTGTTGGTAAGAACAGATGTTAACAGGCCCTGTAGTGCAGGTAATTCATCAGTCTTATATAGGATTTGGTGGGCCATTGTAAGATGGTTATATGTGAGTAGGTTAGTTAATTCTAGCCAAGATAATTGCTTAATTACTAGCCAGTGGTGTGTACTGGAGGGTGAGTCAGTCATGAATTTAGCTATTTTATTGTAGCAGCTGCTTAGTTTCCTTAAGTCTGCTATGTTTAGTATGGGGGTGGCATAGACCAGAGTGGAGATTAAGTGGGTTCTAGTGATGGTGGCTTCAATATTGTTGGTGAGGTACTTTTTGCATTTATATAGGAATCTGATTTTTTTGTGCACTTTTTATATTGTCTGTGCAATATGCATATCAAATTTCATGTTGTGATCTATTGTAACTACTAGCAGTTTGGCGTGTTGGACACGTGTGATAGGGGTGTTGTTAGCTGAGTATATTCAGAATGGAGGTATGGGGTCTAAGGTTCTTATGGGATGGAATATCATTAGCTGGGAGTTTTGGGATTAAGTATTAGTTGAGAGTTAGCTAACCAGGTTTCAACAGCAGCAAAGGATTCTTAAGTTAATTTTTGGAGGTGAGGGAGTGATGGGGTGAAACAGAGTAGGGTGGACTCATCGGAGTACTGGACAACGGTGGCATGCTGGATGGCTTTGTGAAGTTGTTTGGTAAAACTATTGAAGAGGAATGGGCCGAGGATGGATCCTTGGGGGGACCCCTAGGATGACAGGTAAGTGGGGGGGGGGGGATTTTGCCATTTGGCTGCTTGTTGGTGGTTAGCTACATAGTCCTGGAACCATGCAAAAGTGGAGTGGCTAAGATTAAGAACAGAGAGAGCATTTAGAAGTTTGGCGTGGGAGACGGTATGAAAGGCCTTCGAGAGATCTAGGAAGACAGTGGAGAAAAGGTTGCCGTTGTTATGATGTTCATTCACATTATTGGCAAAGCTGATAAGGGCTGTGGTAGTACTGTGATTGGGACGGAATCCATGTTGGATTTTGATCAGCAGATTGTTAGTAAGGAGATAGTTCATTATTTGTGAATGCATGCATTTTTTGAGGATTTTTGAAAGGGGAGATAGAATGGCAATGGGACAGTAATTAGATAGTTCCACTGAGTTACCGCCTTTGTGAAGTGGTTTTATATGGGAAATTTTCCATAGAGAAGGGACACGTTATTCTGACAGTGAGCAATTGAATAGTAAGGAAATGGGATATGAAATGGCTTTGCTTTGCACAAATACACACTAGTCCTTCAAAGACACACTGTTCAGCTTTCTCATCTCAGTGGAGTTAGTCATTTATATCCACAGGCATCCCCCAAATCCAGGAGTTATACCTACATTGTCGATTGCATCATTCTCAAATGTCTGTGTCAAAAAATGTTAACAATAATGATGACCAAAGTCACATATTTCATATTTGTTGCAGACACACACACACACACACACACACACACACACACACACACACACACACACACACACACACACACACACACACAGTAGTCAAAGTATTCCAACTTAATTCACACACACACACACACACACACACACACACACACACACACACACACACACACACACACACACACACAGTAGTCCTGCAAAGCCAGATTAAAGATTGTTTACAATGACCTGATCATAAGACCATAAAGCACTTACATCCACAGATTATGCACACCACTTATTGTTATGCACTTTATTGGTAGCTTTGGATGAATTACTTGCAACTGTAGAAATATCACAAACATCATACCATAATATCTAGACATGTATTGCACTGTTTAAGTAGAAGTGTATTTACGAATGCATACAAATATTAACCACCTGATAAGATCTGCCAAGTCAATATGCACAGTCTTTACAGAACTAAAAGTAATTTGAATATTTCCACATTAAAAAGAGCTTTTGTCGCCTCACAGTAAGACGCTGTCCGGTTCGATTCTCAGCTAGAGCGTCTTCTGCATGGAGACATGCGTGAATGGGCGTACCTTCTTTGAAGGTTGTGCATCAGGGCTGGCAACTTGGCATGTAAAAATCAACTGCCAATTATTAGCAGACTTGAGCTCCGCTGTGGCGACCCCTAACTGGGAAAAGCCGAAAGACACAACAACAACTAATATGCAAGTTACTGTTGGCAAACAACTATGCATGTCAGTATTTCATCTACAAATATAGTGCCTGTTGCCCTTAAAGAAGAAATGGTCTATGTCACATTGCAGAATTGGTGTGCTGGTGATATTGTCATAACATTTCCTCAACTAGATCAGCTATGCAACAGAGAATGGCTGAAAAACAACAAGTTCATAGTTACTAGCATGCAGTCCTTGAGATTATTAAGGGCCTAGCCCAAATTCCAAACTTCTACAAAGCACTGTCACTGAGTGGGCAAATAAAGATGGAAAGATTCAAACCTGACTCTTGTCACAGGAAACGTGGCAGCTTTTGTTCAGCAACCCACAACTCATAAAATCAAAACTATTGCTGTATAGAACACACACTTTCTTTTGGGGGGGTCTTAAATGCTTACTGGAAAACTGCATCTCATTTTTGATTGCCACATGTCTTCTCATAGGTTCATAGGTTCTTAAGTACATACTTGGCTAGGTGTCTTTTTGGACCATTTTAAGTCAAGCCAGTTTCCCTTTTTTGTGCTTGGAATAACTAATCCCATTTAATTATAGAGTGGTTTTACCCATACCATGGTCAATAATTACATATTATACTAATGGAAATAACTGGGATCATACCATAGATAATATGAGGGCATGCATACATGGGGTGAAGCATTTAGGAGATACATTTGTCCAGTAGTAGCACAGGGAGAAGTTCTGGGTTACATTTTATTTTTCCTATCCATAGATCTAGGCTGTACTTGAAAATGCACAGGAATGATGTTTGTTTTATGTGGATGAGGATTCTGTTCCATAGCAGAGATATCCTCTGCTAAAATACCTGCCCCCTAAAGCATTCTGTTGATGTTGTAGAAGAGGTTTAGATCCCTAGACTGAGTATTTCTGATGCAATTTGATTTGCTGATGTGGAGTAAATCCATCAGTAATGGGTTGGAGCATGCCTTGTATGCCAGAAGCAGGTCACCTGTTAGCAATCTGAAGGATACGGAGTATAGTGACAGGTCTTTGGGCAAATGGGATCCTGTGCAGGGGAATGAATCAGGCCCCTGCCAGACATATTGATATCAATATCAATATAAATATCACATTACTTGGTTATCTCTCCTTAATTACAATAAATACTGTTTAAACCTGTCCTGGGATTTCTTCTCAAAAAGCATAAAGTGAAGTACTAATTAGCATCGAAGTAAAGTGTTCATGAATTCAAAAGTAGTGTATTTACTAAAGGCCTGGAACAGTACACTGGACACAACTGACATTTTTTAGGAGCAGTCTAGAAGTATTGTCTGGTGAAGTAACTTGGAAGAGTCATATAGATGGGAAATGAAAGCTGATGGACTCAAACCTTGTACTACAGGAAGCAGCTTTTTAACAGCTCATAGCCTTAGTCATCTGCATTAAGTGCTAGACAAACCATCATAGCTCATATACACAGCTTTTCACATTTATGCATCTACATCAATAAGCAAAATAAAATGTATTTATAGTTAAAATATTGACATTAAATTCATATATTTCATGCTATCCAACTTACTCACAGCTAATAATAAGCACGCTGTCAATGTTCAAAAAAAAAAAAAAAGAAACCAAGCATCACATGGCTTACATGATGATGTGTGATGCTCCTGTTTACTACAATCAGTCTCCTTCCTTTACACCATAACTACTCTGACTCATAGGTAGTTGCTAGGCTAGCACCTCCAGGGACCACTGAGGAGCCTAGGCGAAATTTCCAGTTTCCCAAAAGCAATGTCTGGTAAAGTGACTTGCCCAAGGACAGGGCAGGACATAAATCTGAAGCAAAATCAGAGATGGTCTGCAAAACTGGAGAAAGATAAGAGAAGAGCACTCTAAATCACTTAAAAAGTAACGAGGTTTTGCATCACAACATATTTTATAAACTGCAAAATTATGGAAAACTGTGGGTGACATTGTCAGACTGCATCCTTAGTTATTTACCAGAAAAAAGTGTTAAAGAAATACTTACAGTTGGTGTAGAGGATTAAGACCCTATCCCCATAGGTAAAGTACAAGGGTTAAGTCTGTGTGATTCTCAGCAAATCACCTACCTAGACAGTCCTTCCTAATTGGGCCATTTCACACAACAGCTCTCCTGTTTCTCTAAAAGGAGGTCAGTGGCAATGATGCAAAACCGATTGGAGTGTGGAACAAAAAAATATTTTTAAGAGCAAATTGACTTTTTTGTAAAACTCTTTCTAAGAAAAAAAAACAGACTATTTTTGTAATCTTGCATGCTGTATTTAAACCAATGTAACATGCAGGAAATTGGACCAGACTTTTTTTTTTACTACATTTGCATGGGCTGGATCCAAAGCTTGCCAATGCCTCACTTGGCCACTGTCCTCCCAGCATTAAACAGCTTTCTGTACCCCAGACAATCGCACTGCCTCTGTTTCTGAATTTGTTCCACCATGAAAGATGCTGCTCTTCATTCTGTTTTGCCCAACGTAGTGTAATGTTTGTTTCTGAATGCTGGAGAAGACATCACAGAAGTTATGATACTGTTCAGATTAACCAATTTCTGTGAGTAATATAGCACTTATCAACATTTCCCATCACTGTGTATCCCCACAATCTGATGAACTCATTCAGTTTCATTGCATTTTGGAGTGATTTATTGCTGAAATGTAGGTTTTCAGCATTTTTTCTGAATTTATTTTTACATTATTTATTTATTTAACATTTGTTGACCAGGAAAGTCTGACTAGGACAGAGCCTATTTTCAAGGAGGCCCAGGGAGAAATGCACCAGATGTATGTCTTTTGAATGTGGGAGGAAACTGGAGTACCTGGATGAAACCCATGCGATTGTAGGGAGGACAGACAGACTCCTCACAAAAGACACCCCAACCGGGAATCAAACCAGAGAACTTCTTGCCGTGAGGTGACAGAGTACTTTGCATTAACTGAATATTTTAATTAATTATTCTGCAATTGTAGAATAATAAACTGTGATCTATTGAGAAATACAGTGTCATCACCACAGTTGCTTCAATGTATCATTTATCTGAAAAGCACAGTGTGCCCTCCTACATAAAGTTTAATATTTTCATGACCTCCTCATTTATGAAAACCTTCTAATTTTATGAATATGCAAGGTATGGTGATACAATATAATGGCAGGTTATCTTGAGCAGGCTAAGCAAAATGTAAAAGAATTAGGAAGGAGATGATACAATGAGAATGTGTTTATTTGTTTATTTTTATTTCAGTTTGGTAATTGGGTAAGTGGACTATTCGACAGACCCTTTTCAGTCATGAGCCATAATAATTCAATACAACACATTACAGGTGTACATATATTGATGCATGAAATAAAATAATGGCAATATACATAGGTTCATAGGTTTGTGAGTAATTACTAGGCTAGTTGCCCTTGCAGACTATTTTAAGTCTTGTCAGTTTCCCCTTTGGAGCTTGAATTAACCTGTACCATTTTGTATTAGATTTACCCATCCCATATTTGATAATTATATATTATCTCTAGTGGAGTAACTGGGCTCATACTACAGATAATTTTAGGGGACACATGCATGGGATAAAGCATTTAGGAGTTGTCTGTTTATTAGTAGTACTGGGGCAGACCTGGGGTACATATTCTATTACCCATGCATCGGTACAACATTTGCTTAAATATGGACAGGGATGAGCTTTGTTTTACATGGATGTGGTGCCTGTTCCAGAGCAATGGTATCCTCTGTAAGATAAACCTGTCCTTCTAAACTGTTCTGTTGATGTTGTAGAGCAGGTTTAGATTCATAGACTAAGTAATTCTGATGCCAGTTGACTTGCTGATGTGCATTATATCCTTTAGTTTTGGGTTGTAGTTTGCCTTGTATGACCAGACACAGGTCACCTCTTAGCAGTATGTAGGATACCAAGTATAGTGACAGGGTCTGAGGCAGTGCATATATGACATATTATATATGTCTTGTATACTTTTTTCAAAGTATCTCTGTGAGCATTCAAGCCGTTACATGTGTCTGTACAGATATATGCCACAGGGGACATTATATTCAATGAGTGGCCTAATGAGGGCTAAGTGAAGGAAGGCAATGACATCCCTCTTTCTAGACATAATCAGTTTGTTTATAAGTTACTTGATATAGAAGGACTTTCTTATGATAATGTTTCAGCCTACGATGTTGGCAGTCATTTGGGGATTAAATGACTGCTCCTAGCATGCAGTCATCTGCAAATGTAGTCATCCAGAGCCCTTCGGTATTCATAGTACTGATGTACTTCAGAG
Organism: Protopterus annectens; assembly: GCF_019279795.1. Taxonomy (NCBI): domain Eukaryota; kingdom Metazoa; phylum Chordata; order Ceratodontiformes; family Protopteridae; genus Protopterus; species Protopterus annectens. The sequence goes on along the minus strand of NC_056727.1, from coordinate 82,582,345 downwards.
AAGTAGATGCCAAACAGGAGAGATCCCAGCACAAAAACTAAGTGGACTGCACTGGTGACTGGTACCTTTGTGGAGGTAATTTCTCCTATTTTGACTTCCTGCATCCTATCTTTGAGCCATTTGGAAAGGTAGTGGGTGACACAGGGGTGTATTCTCACTTTATTTAACTTTTCTACTATGCTTGAGGGGAGAACGTGTCAACAGCTTTTGCCAGGTCAAGTTATGTCGTATGTACCTTTCAAAAAAGTCCACCAGGTTGAGTAAACATGACCTGTCCTTCACTCATCCAAACTGAGATGGCTCCAGTGTTCAGAGGTTCTCTAAGTCCTTATTGATTAGATCCATCATAAGTCTTTCTATAGCTTTGCTTCCAAGGCTCAAATGTTTAGATATGTAATGGCCTGTGTCTTCCCTCATGCAGGTGAATGACTGTAGATGTTCTCCATTTGCTTGGTACAAAACCTGTAAAAGGCTGAGACTGAACAGTGTTATTATGTGTATGTTGTCTGGAGCCATCAATGCAGTATTTTTAGCTTTTGATAACACTTTTAATGCTTGGCCTTGTGTGACAGCTACAGATTAGCCTGTTCAGGTATATTTTGAGGAACAGCTAGAGGGGAGAGAAACAGGTAAAGTAACAGCAGAATTTATTAGCCAGAAGGTTGGTTATATCTTCAACCTCAGTGTGGATAGCATAGTTCACAATTAGTACAGTGCATTGCTGTATTGTGTTTTTGTGATTACAAACATAACTGAAAAAGGCCTTGTGATTGTCTTTGGTTTGGGTAGCTATTTTAACCTCGAAACTGGCTTTGGTGGATTTTATTAAGCTCTTGAGTTGTTTGTTTATTTCAGCAACAAGGACTCTAACAGTCTGGGAATTCCTCTTCTTACTTATGGTTAAAACTCTTTTCTTTTTATGTTAAACCCTATTAATAATCATGGTTCTACCATGTGGGTTTCTTTCTGAGGTTTGCCCAGCGGTTGTTGCAATAGGGTACAGCTGCATCTTTACAGTGGTTTACATGCTACCATAGTGTGGTGGTGTATGTTTCCATGTATTTAGTGGAGTTAATTTGATTTGTTAGGGATCTGTAATTTCTCAATATATCACTTAGTAGCAGGCAGTTTGCATACAGGCACAGTGTTGTGGTGTATGTTTCATATATTCATTGGAGTTCTCTGGGTTTGACAGGGATTGCTTGCCAGTGTATCACAAGGAGCAGGTAGCTTGTCTTAGAGATATTTCTAAAGGTACTTTCAGTGGAATGGATCTTTGGTTTCAATTTTATTTTGAATGAGACAGCTTTATAGTCAGATCTAACCAGTGACAAAGATACATTAGTAAGGACAAGATCCAAGATGTTGTCTCCCCTAATGGAACTGTGACTAATTGCTCAATCTCTTCAATTTGTTAACTACATTTACAGTATTTCCATTAGGACTGGTTGACAACAACTTCTCTTATTTAAGCAGACATTGCTTTAAATGTATAGATATAGCTTCCGCATGGGGTGCAAAGACTAACCATCACTATGAAATCAGGTGTGTTGAGTGTTTAAACATACATGCATACATACATACAAATATTTCAGACATAGACAATAATGTCCTTCTAGCTGCCAGTTTACCAAAACAACTATTTCCATAATACTTGTCCAGGTTGTTCTTCATAATATAAAAACTAGTGCTTAATGAACTTAGGTAGTCTACACCATGCATCAGCTACCCCCTTTAGAGAACCAATTAGTACACCTCTTATTTATAGTCTACATTGGTTGTGTCATAATTCTCTACTACTTTTTGATAAGCTCAAACATTTCCAGAGGTAGTTGCTTCTAAATGCCCTATATACCCGAATAAGGTCTACACTTAAATGTCTATATGAGACATTGTACAAACTCAGATAGTCTAGTCTTTTATAATTACTTAAATTTTCACATCCATGGATAGCTTTGGTATATTTCCACTGTACTCTTTCAAATTTACTCATGCGTATTTTAAGGTTATAATGTTTCCATATTTTTATTCCATACTCAAGTTTGGGTCTAATGTAACTAACAAACAATAATTTCATAATTTCTGGTTTCCTTTACTTTATAATTTTATTTTATTTATTTATTTTACATTTGTTGACCGGGCTAGTCTAACTGGATACATGTCCATTTTCAGTAGAGGCCCGGGGAGATAAGCTCCACTTTAAACTAAATAAATCAAGACAGAACAAAAGTCCAAAAAATATCTAAAATACATATAGTTGAAGATTTTCTTCAACAACTTGAGTTATACAGAACTAAAATTATACAGACTGTGACTACTGAGTTTAACAAGGCAAAATACAGTACTATTACCAAGGGAAAGAGATTGATAGATTGATTTATAAATCTTTTTATACAGCCTATAGTTCTATAACAACCTTAAACAATTGGTTAATATGATTAGAAAAACTCAAAGCTGAATATACTCATGTACCCAAGTCCTTAAATATACAGTTTTAATCACTATGTGCTGTATTAAATATTCACCCGTCAGTATATGTATCCCAAGTCTCATATGCTTAGTTTTTGATGTATTTATCAGTGTATTATTCTCCTGTGTTCAAGTGGTCGATTTAGTCAAATTCTTTTGCAGACATGCCTTATCTGTAATACACATAATCAGTTTACCAATTTTTAAGTCATCTCAGGTGAAAAAGATAGATCTGAATGATGCAACCTAAACAAGTATATTCCTAGGACAGAATCCTGTGGGACAACGTGTGGAATCTAGAATTTCACCTGTCCAATTGCTGTATGATACTTGTCAAGCTCTATTTGTACATCATACAGCTACCCATCTTATCAAGAGTACATCAATATCTAGTTGTTCTAATTTACAGATCAGTATTTTGTGTATGGCCCTATTAAATGCTGAAGTTAAGTCAATATAAATTATATCACAGCACAATATTTCATGTATAGCTGCTATTATAATCTTATAGAAAATCATGTTACAGGTGGCCATATATCTATTTTCAATATTTGTATACTGATGTATGATTTCAAGTACCAGCCTTTCCATTTCTGACAATAATTTATCCTAAATAACCTTCTTCATTTTTTCCACATCATGAAAGGAACAGTTTACTATTGGAAGAAAGTAACGTCTGAATAACTATTTCCACATACATTGTTATATACACTGTATTTACTGATAATAACATTCAAAATACTATTTAGGGTGTGGTATTTCACTGCGCACTGATAAATGGACTAAGATTTATCATAATCCCTAAAGTAATATTGGCAAGAAGAAAATTGTTCATCCATCCATGCAATATTAAAGTTCAGTATATTAGTGATCAACTTCCAATACTGGATATCAAACTGACAGTGAAACATTAATTATTGCAAAATGCTGTTCATTGATAAAACATTTTTAAAAAAGGATTTCATACTTCTGTATCCCAATTTATGGCTGTACCTTCCATACTATAGTCTGCAGAATATTAAGGCTGCTGAATGTAACATGAAAGTGAAGTTACTGAGATCTTTATTTTTATTAGAAAGCAAACAAATCACAGGTGTATGATCACCAAATAAAATGTCAATCAGAAGTTCAGAAGTTAGAAATTTCATGCAGTTAAGTACACATACACACAGAGACACACACTCATATGTGTGTGTGTGTGTGTGTGTGTGTGTGTGTGTGTGTGTGTGTGTGTATATATATATATACACACACACACACACACACACACACACATATATATATATATATATATATATATATATATATATATATATATATATAAAATAGTGGCTCCAATAGACTACAGTGACAGCAGTGACAGTAAAGTGTGTGAAGCAGGATTCCATACAGATGTCAGAATGCAAGAAGACACACTGTTCCTTGTAAATACGGATGACAGGAAGCAAAAAGTGAGTCATCTCAGTGAGATAGAAAGAACAACAGTGCCTGAAGAAAAGGACCCAAGAGTCTGTGAAAGAAACAGACTGAGAACATTGCGTCAACAGGAAAGCTTTGGAACTCATGACAAAATATTAACTGCATTCTTATCTGAATAGACTCATCAGGCTTCTCAAAGCAGAGAGCCAGAAAAAGAATGCGGACTCGGCAACTAAAGTAAAAAATAAATAGCAAACCAAGTTTAAAAGAGATTGCATGAGAAACACGATGGAATGACGTGAAGTGCTAAATACTTTTACGAAGTGCTATGAGCTTGCTTAGGGAAGATGTGCATATGGTATTTTTTAAACTGCTGAAAGGCATATTGGGAAAATGTCACAATATGAAATATTAACTCAGGAATACTTCCATCCAATGGAGCTTTTACAGTTTGCACTGTAACTTTCTATGGGCAGAGTCTAAGATTCTTTTTTGAAAAAAGTTATTAGATTTTAGCTAAACAAATTGATCATGACAATAATTGCACTTAGAAATTTGTGAGCATAAAAAGACAATATTAACAAGAGCAAACAAGAACAACTATTTTTACAAGAGTGTTTACTAACAATGGTGCTCCATTCACAATTGGTTACCACTAAGCTAATGCATACTTTGTGTCTGTATGTCTCTCCCACACCAATTTCAATCCGTACCCTAAATTTTGTATACACGCAGCAACTCAGAAGCATTTCCATCCATTTTATTTGTGGTTACAAGTAGCAGAAATCAAATTCTACCTGCATTAACCCCACATATACTATTTTGGGGGACTATTAGATTACTGAAAACATATATCTAGAATTATTCACAGTTTTATCTTAACGTCTCAAACCATTCTGGACTATTTTCTCAAAGAAGAGAACATGCTTCACCTTTAACATGTTACTTGCTTACTTAGAACACACATGGAAGCTGCAGTTCTAAACTAAAATGGTAGTTTATTACTAAGCATTTAGGTACATTATTGTGTTTTAGCAAATTATCCAAACTTCTCAATGAGCCTTTTTAATTCCATCCCAGTCTACTCTTCCAAGCAAAGCAAAGTTCGGTTCATTCTCTTTCAGACTGTCTGTACCACTCAAAATAAAACAAACTCAGCACTGGTTGTCTTTTGTTGAGTTCCAAAGTTTACAGTTGACATGATGTTTTCAGTCTTTTTTCCTCACCTATCAAAAATATTAGAAAACATGTATTCATCAGCAACTTATCAATTATCTAATAGATAATCAGCTTTGGCCGTCAACCAATCAAGGCTTCCAGGTTCATCACAGCACAACTACTTCTTTTTTGTTTTGCTTTTATTAATACTGTCAACACCTACAGAAACACCAGAAACCATCTTTTGATATCATCTCCTACCAGAAATTCTTACAAAAAATTCCACTCCTTAAGACTCACCAACTCTTCACTACAATGGTTCTATAGCTACCTCAGAAATAGAACACAAGCAGTAAAATGGAAAAAAATATTGTTTTGCCTGCTTGCCAGTAACTATTGGTGTCCTACAAGGATGTATACTAGGCTACATACTTTTCAAATTGTTCACTGCTACAAAAATGCTACCCTAGTTCAATACACTGATGTCTTACCCAATTCTGCTCTGTCAAGTATCTCTCTAAACTCCAAGACCTTACACAACAATCCTTCTTAGCCAATTAAACATGGCTAAATAACTCACATCTATTTCTAAATCCTAAAAAGATTAATTTTTGCTCTTCATATCAAAACAAACCTCCACCAAAACAGCACTATTCACTATTATCTCTGCCAAAAAAAAAAAAAAAAACGACAGAGGAAGAAAAAACACACAGAATTACGGAATATTTGAAACGTGTCTATTAAGTATCACACATGATTAAAAAAAATCTCATCAAAATCTAGATACATTACTCAGTGTAAAAAATCTACCTCATTAACATAGCCGGATGACTTACTGTCATATTTTCTCTATGTTGACCCAGTCTTCGCTAAACCTGAGCAATGTTATAATAAAATAGCAAAATCTACATTAAACTGAAACAATGGAACACACCACTGTGTACTTTTGAGAGAATTAAACTGGTTAGAATGGTAGAACTACCACATAACCTATTTATTTCTCAGCTATCTACAGTACACAAACACCTATATAAGCCTTGGCCAGTCCTTTACAACTTAATACAATACTACTCCCCCAAAAGAAATGTACGCTCTAGAGAAAAATCACTAGTCACTATAACCAAATTACCTAGTAGTGCAGGGACTGTCTTTATTCAGATTGTGTAGATAATCTATGGAATCACATCTAACTACCACTGAAATCCTTGCAGAATGCAAACTCATTTAAAACACAACTAATACTTCACCTATCTAATCAATGTATCTGCCTGCGTATATCTCCATGATAAATGTGACTGCCATCTTCAGCTTGCCATGAGTCAAACCATGTCTCTTCATTCAGAATGTGATGTCCCACAACTTGTATTCACCGGTGTTCAAATCGACTAATGCATAGGTATCTTTTATACTGCAATAATTCACCTTTATTTTATATGAATATGGTGTCATAAGCACATGAATGTGTAATTGTTAATGTATATTATTTATTTGTTTTTTCATATATATTACTGAATGTCTGTTTAAAAATGTTTGTAATATGTTTAAGCTTTTCTCCCTGGGCCTCTGTTGAAAAAGGGGGTTTTGAAAAAACCAGATCAGATAAACCCAGGTGAACAAAAGTAAATATATATACCTTCTCATTTCTATAGTACTAAAGGTATACCATTATGTTACTGCCATTTTTGTTGGTTAACAAGTGCATTATGCAGCATAATCACATGCTGCCCTGTCACGCGGTTCCTTCTACTGATACTGTGCCTTGGTGCAGTTGACATTAACATCAGTTTTTCTTTTCTGTGGTCCAACACTGTGTCACAGGAAATGAACAATGTTTTCCTTATGGCGACAGGAGGTATGAGTGCACTAAATGCATCCCTTCCAAAGTACACCAACAGTGTGGTGTAAGTGTAAATGGCCTGTGCATGTCTGTCAAGGAGAATTCACCTTCTTTTGTGTCATTGTAGTGCTACAAATCACACTCATGATCAAAAGAGATATTATGTGAGTGCCTATTGCTTTGGACAATGCTGCAATTGTTTAATGAGTTGCATAAGTGCCACAATGTCTGCTGTTTTGTATCTTTTTACTAGTTGTTCTTGCCATTTTGACTGCCAACATCTACTATTACTCTAGTTACAGTATTGGTCATTCCTTCTCACAATATGTATCTGCAGCACAGTGTTTTAAACCATCCAGCAGGGCTGCCATCCATGCAGCCATGAGGGCATCTTGTGCCTTCACTGGCATCACAGCAATGAGGTCATGTGTCTATAATCACTGCATGGGATGAGGGAAACATGAAAAGTACATCATATTATGGCAACTATGCCTTTTCTATACAACTGCATGCTTCCGTACAACCATCAATGAATGCTGCCACCAAATAGTGGTCTGCTAAACTGAAGACACATTCCAAGGCTGCATTTCCAACTTCAAACCTTTCTTTGAGGGAATGCAGTAATTTGCAGTCTGCTCTTTCTTTCTACTCCCATCTGCTCTTTCTTTCTACTCCCATCTGCTCTTTCTTTCTACTCCCATGGAAATTATACCTGTCAGCTAATGCAAGCTCTAACTAAACTCCAATCCTGTAATGGAATTCTTTTTTCCTGGACCAGTCTCAGAACACCATCAAAATATATAAAAAACAAACAAAATAAATATAAACAAAAACGGAGTGCAGGGAGATATAAAATGCCAACAAAAAACAATTATAAACTGTTGCAGGTTAAATCAATATATATTAATAAAACAAAAAAAGAGAAACAAGCGCTTTTGTCTCCACATTAGGAGACTTTATCAAGTTCAAATGTAAAACAAACTAACACCATTTTAAAATATAGCATGCCCACACTGTAACCCAATCAAAAAGGGTCACCAATGAATACATGAATAAATTAGCAAACGCCAGCCCACTTAACATTCAAGGCAAGCTTTTTGAAGTAAAGCAATACAAGCCTATAAAGAATGAACTATACAAGTAACATGTTTGGCAGAAAAGTCGCTAAAAAATTGCTGCTAAATAAAACAAATTAATTATATGCAATAGCTAAAATTATGTGCAATAGTTAAAATTAGATTTAAAACTCGAAATGCCCTACTAATACTATAAAACTAAACACGAATATGCAATGCACAGAAATTCATCGATACAAACTGCATGCAACATGAAATCTCACTCTACTGTACAACAATGTTTATCTGTGTGAGATTCATGTATATCAATTTAATATAATAACCACCACCTATAAGGGGAACACACTCAGGACCGGGAATAGTAAATAAAAAATCTGTATGTTAATAAATACAAACTGATATAATGCCAATGTAAAAGTCATCAGAATTCCAAAAATATAAAAACAATAAACAAAACAGAATATACAACACTACGCAGATAAACATGTGCAATGGCATTGGTTAAACTTGAATAGATACAAAAATATGCACAAATAATATATATAAATAAACCACACAAATACATATTATTTCATAAAAAAAATTAGTATACAAAAAATATATATATATATATATATATATATATGTTGTATCACTGCCAAAATTTTCTGTGTACCATAAATAAACAGAATTTATCTCTCCAAAGATTTCAATTTTAAAAAACAAGTGATAGAAAATGACTAGTCCTAAGCTGCCATAAAGCTTCACTTCTCTCAAGCAGTAATGGCCAAGGACCACCTCTTGGACTGTGTTCAAAAGATTCAACCACAATGAAGTTAAAGACATGACCCACATACTCGGCACAATGCTTGGCCAAGGCATTGGACTCTTTTTTTCAATCGTATGTTCCTCAGATGCTCATAAATGCGACTCCTTAATTTCCTCTCAGTTTTCCCTATAAAAAAAGAGGGACATTTACAGCAAAAAGCACAGTAAACCACCCTTTCTGTTTGGCAGTTGCAATTTTTCTTTAAAGATACTTTAACATCATTGATTTTATACGTAGAAGCTTCAAAGATATAATTACAATAGTTACATGAACCACACTTCTTCATGGTGCCCTTACACAATTTGTAACTACCATTTTTCAAACATGTTCTTGAGAGAATGACCCTTTCTATATACAATCAAAGGTTTTTCACCAACGCATTGCTTAACATCACCACAAGAGGACAAAATGACCCAATTTTTTAATAAAATATCCACAATGTCCTTGCTTTCCAAACTATAAGTCGTAATGAAAGCTGAATGAAAATTGGGTCCATTATTTCCATTTCGTGTGCCCAAAATAGGCATCTCATAATCCCCTGTTGGATGCAATGTGTCCAAATTATTGTTATTTATAATACTGGGAGATGTCACAACATTATCACAGGCCAAAACTGCACAAAAAAGCCCCTCTCCCTTTTGTTGATAACCTCTAACATAAGATTGTTCACCAACTCAAAGTGCTACTCCCTTGTCAGGAACATACTTTTTAAAAGTTCACATTCAGAGAGAAAGCACTCAAAATGTGAAACCATATGGGCTGCTCTTACAAACTGACCCTCCACCAGCCCTCTCTTCTGCCTATAAGGGTGGGAACTATCAAAATGCAAGAAGCTGTTCGGCTCCTTACGATGGCTTTCAGAAACATATTTCCTTAATGCATAATCCTTTTGTAACCTGACATCAAGATAATTCATTTCGTCAAGACCGATTGTATATGTAAAGTCCAAGAAATGAGTTGAATCCTTAATACAAGCCACAAATTCAGTGATCATCTTCTCAGATCCATTCCAAAAATAAATATGTCATCCAAAAATCTTATATACATTTTACAATAATCATAAAAAGGAGAATTAAAAAGAAACTTCTTCTCCCACTGTAACATAAAAATGTTGGTGTAAAGACCCCCACAAGGGGAACCCATAACTACGCCATCATTCTGGATGAAATATTCTTTCTCAAAATAAATACAATTGTTTTTCAGGACCAGATTAAGTAATTGCTCATACACATTAATACAAGGCTGAGACACACCATTTTCTAATAAAAATTCACAAAACCACTCAACCCCAACATCATGGGGTATAGACGTATAGAAATCTTTGACGTCTATAGTAATGAATAAACCTGTGTCTAGAAAATCCATGCTATTAATCCTGTGTAAGAAATCCCACAAATCCTTACATAATTTCACTTCTTCAGAAATCAAGACTTTTAATCTGATATCCAAAAACCTAGCAAGGGGATAAGTAATGGACCCTCTATCATTCACAATAGGATACATAGGAGGGTCAGAAATGTTCTTAAGATTTTTGGGCAAGCCAAAAATACAAGGAATCTTTGGATGGGCCATTGACAAAAAGTTGTACTCATCAATAGAGATAGAACCATCTATGAACAAATCTTTCAGTTCATTCCTGATCCTATTATAACACCCATTAAGTTCATTCAATGATATCCTTTTATATGAAACCCCTTCCTAAATCAACTTCATTCTTGTATTGTAATCACATACATCCATAATCACTATCCCTCCACCCTTATCAGGTTTTAAAACCTCAACATCTCTATTGTTTTTCAGACTAAATAAACCCTCAGTCTCATCTTCACTTAAATTCATTTGACATACTTTTCTCCGAATATTTCACACATGAATTTCACAAAGTTGTTCAAACACCAAAATGGAAGGATGAACAGGTGGATTATAAGTGCTAGATATACATAGTGGATTACTAACAGATTCAACAGACTTGAATAAAACATTAAGATTTAGCTTTCTAATAAACTGCTTTAAATCAATCAGTGTCTGAGCCAAATCAAAACTCTTTAAAGGAACAAAAGTCAAACCTTTTGCTAATAAATCACAAATATGAACATCAATATTCATGACAGACTAATTAAAAACATTAAAATCACTACTAGAATTCTTTAATACACTGCAATTTTCAAAAGCAGGTTCCACAGGAACTAATTCCACCCCCGACGTCTCCCTCCCCCCTCCTCTCTGATAATTCGACTGACCCCACCATCCTCCATTCATGGAAAATGTCCCTTGGCCCTGATTATTCTGGTTGCTGTGGTTATTCCTGTCTCTCAACCTCTCTGAGCTCCTCAAAGGTGGAAAATTTGCTTGGTCTAAAAAAGACTCTTGACTATTTGACGGTAAAGCATTCCTAGTCAAATCAACGTTACTATTCCAAGCTTTTAACCTGGGTGGTAGGGGATAAGCCATATTAGCATCATAGTGTGCCCTGTCCCTTTCAATCTTTTTTTCATTTTCCTAGTTTTAATGGACACCACTTCTTGTTCAATACTTCTAAAGATGCAATTGTAGTCAAAAATATTGTCTTCATGTGCAATATCTTGAGTAATCCTAGAATCCAATTCAGTTGCTTCCCTAGTCAATTCAGTTAACAAAATCCATAAGAACATTTCTGACCCTTCTATGCACCCCATTGTGAATAGTACAGGGTCCATTGCTTATCCCCTTGCTAGGTTTTTGGATATCAGATTAAAAGCCTTGATTTCTGAAGAAGTGAAATTATGTAAGGATTCGTGGGATTTCTTACACAGGATTAATAGCATGGATTTTCTAGACACAAGTTTATTCATTACTATAGACGTCAAAGATTTGTATACGTCTATTCTCCCATGATGTTGGGGTTGAGTAGTTTTGTGAATTTTTATTAGAAAAAAGTGTGTCTCAGCCTTGTATTAATGTGTATGAGCAATTACTTAATCTGGTCCTGAAAATCAATTGTATTTATTTTGAGAAAGAATATTTCATCCAGGATGTTGGCGTAGCTATGGGTTCCCCTTGTGGGGGTCTTTATGCCAACATTGTTATGTTACAGTGGGAGAAGAAGTTTCTTTTTAATTCTCCTTTTTATGATTATTGTAAAATGTATATAAGATTTTTGGATGACATATTCATTTTTTTGGGACGGATCTGAGTAGATGATCACTAAATTTGTGGCTTATATTAAGGATTCAACTCATTTCTTGGACTTTACATATACAATCGGTCTTGACGAAATTAATTATTTTGATGTCAGGTTGCAAAAGGATTATGCATTAAGGAGATATGTTTCTGAAATCCATCGTAAGGAGACATACTTGAACAGCTTCTTGCATTTTGATAGTTCCCACCTTTATAGGCAGAAGAGAGGGGTGGTGGAGGGTCAGTTTGTAAGAGCAGCCCATATGGTTTCACATTTTGAGTGCTTTCTCTCTGAATGTGAACTTTTAAAAAGTATGTTCCTGACAAGGGAGTAGCACTTTGAGTTGGTGAACAATCTTATGTTAGAGGTTATCAACAAAAGGGGGAGGGGCTTTTTTGTGTGCAATTTTGGCCAGTGATAATGTTGTGACATCTCCAAGTATTATAAATAACAATAATTTGGACACATTGTGACCAACAAGGGATTATGAGATGCCTATTTTGGGCACACAAAATGGAAATAATGGACCCAATTTTCATTCAGCTTTCATTACGACTTATAGTTTGGAAAGCAAGGGCATTGTTGATATTTTATTAAAAATAGGTCATTTTGTCTTCTTGTGGTGATGTTAAGCAATGCATTGGTGAAAAACCTTTGATTGTATATAGAAAGGGTCATTCTCTCAAGATCATGTTTGAAAATGATAGTTAGAAATTGTATAAGGGCACCATGAAGAAGTGTGGTTCATGTAACTATTGTAATTATATTTTTGAAGCTTCTACCTATAAAATCAATGACGTTAAAGTATGTTTAAAGAAAAATTGCAACTGCCATACAGAAAGGGTGGTTTACTGTGCTTATTGCTGTAAATGTCCTAGTTTTTATATAGGGAAAACTAAGAGGAAATTAAGGAGTCGCATTTATGAGCATCTGAGGAACATACGATTGAAAAAAAGAGTCCAGTGCCTTGGCCAAGCATTGTAGGTCATGTTTGTAAATACATTGTGGTTGAACCTTTTGAACACAGTCCAAGAGGTGGTCCTTGACCATTACTGCTTGAGAGAAGTGAAGCTTTATGGCAACTTAGGACTAATGCCATGCAATGGCCAGGTTTAAATGAGTCAATTTTTACCACTTGTTTTTTAAAATTGAAATCTTTGGAGAGATAAATTCTGTTTATTTATGGTACACAAAAAATGTTGACAGTGATACAACATAGGTATATATATATATATATATATATATATATATATATATATATATATATATATATATATATGTATATATTTTTTATATGATAATAGTTTTTTATGAAATAATATGTATTTGTGTGGTTATTTATATATATATTATTTGTGCATATTTTTGTATCTATTCAGTTTAACCAATGCCATTGCACATGTTTATCTGCATTGTGTTGTATATTCTGTTTTGTTTATTGTTTTTATATTTTTGGAATTCTGATGTCTTTTACATTGGTAATATATCAGTTTGTATTTATTAACATATAGTTTTTTTTATTTACTGTTCCCGGTCCTGAGTGTGTTCCCCTTATAGGTGGTGTTTATTATATTAGATTATTATACATGAATCTCACACAGATAAACATTGTTGTACAGTAGAGTGAGATTTCATGTTGCATTTAGTATGTATACATGCTTTTCTGTGCATTGCATATTCATGTTTAGTTTTATAGTATTAATAGGGCATTTCGAGTTTTAAATCTAATTTTAGCTATTGCACATAATTTTAGCTATTGCATATAATTAATTTGTTTTATTTAGCAGCAATTTTTTAGCGACTTTTCTGCCAAACATGTTACTTGTATAGTTCATTCTTTATAGGCTTGTATTGCTTTAATTTAAAAAAGCTTGCCTTGAATGTTATGTGGGCTGGCATTTGCTAATTTATTCATGTATTCATTGGTGACCCTTTTTGATTGGGTTACAGTGTGGGCATGCTATATTTTAAAATGGTGTCAGTTTGTTTTACATTTGAACTTGATAAGTTCTCCTAATGTGGAGACAAAAGCGCTTGTTTCTCTTTTTTTGTTTTATTAAAATATATTGATTTAACTTGCAACAGAACACCATCACTCAAGGACATTGCAGCTGGCTGATATGTGCTGGTTCTGTATGATGTGTGCTTTGGGGTATATCAGTTTTGTGTGACAGTACATGGCTGATATAATATTAGCAATATGAATGTACAACACAGGTGATATGCAACCCAATGGGTCAACTATATTTGCATCTGTTTAAAGATGAATGAAGAGGACATCTAACAATGATATTCATTGATGTGACTATCCTTGCTCTGCTCATATCTTGTCATTACAGTGTGTATCTCTCATTTGTTGTCATTACAGTGTACACTACTCATATGTTGTCATCACAGTGTGTACCACCTATATGCTATCATTACAGTGCATACCACTCATATGTTGTCATTACGGTGTGTATCATTCATATGTTGTCATTACTGTATATACCATTCATGTGTTGCCATCACAGTGTGTACTGCTCATGTGTTGTCATTACGGTGTGTACAGCTCATATGTTGTCATCACAGTGTGCATTGCTCATGCTCTGTCATAACAGTGTGCACCACTCATATGTTGTCATTACAGTGCGTACCACTCATTTGTTGTCATTACAGTGTGCACCACTCATATGTTGTCATCACAGTGTGTACCACTTATATGCTGTCATTACAGTGTGTAACACTCATATGTTGTCATTACAGTGTGTACCACTCATATGTTGTCTTCACAGTGTGTACTGTTCATATGTTATCATTACAGTGTACATCACTGGAGCACAGTGTTCAATGAAGCAACTCACGTGCAAGATTATAATACTTTGTCCAGGTGGCTCATTGTTCCTCACAGTATCAATGATGCACACTTACTACTTTTTTTCTTTTTTGGGGGGGTCCTTTACATCATTATCTGGCCTTGCTACCTACTACCCCACATCCATGCCAGGTCTACAAGCTACTCTGATTCTCCTGGACTTTCTCTGTTTCCACTTGGGCCAGAGATGGAACCTAAGGGTGTCCAGGGGTCTTGGCCATCAGCATTATACCAGGGAGGGGTTCCTTTATACCAAACCAAAAAATGAAGGTGGAAGCCAAATGGTAAGCACTGAAAAACACAAAACTATATTTAAAAATAATTTTGATTTATTTGAGGTTGCTTATGACTGGGTTGAAAGGGGTTAGCTTTTCCCTGGATTCACTTTCACTCACTATAGACTCTATAATGTTACAAGTAACAGATATGAAGTGAAGGTTCAGAAACAAAAAAAAATAGTTACATTTTTTGTCTTTTTTTTCCCCTCTGAACAGTCACAGTTTTCAAGTTGTTTATTAGCTTGAAATTATCAGGAATTTTTGCAGCACTGATTTTGAGCTCTAGATCGCAGACTGAGATTCATATTACAGTATGGAATGTAGAGTAAATTATGCATAAGCCAGTGTTAGCTTGAATGCATTGTTATGGTATTTCAAGGCTATATGAATTGTACCATTTCTCATTGACGTACCAGATTTCCTTGTCACAAGGTTACTTCAGAGTTTATATCTACAAGCAAAATGGCACATGTTTGCATTCAGCAGTAAGTCACACAGACTCACAAAGAATGTTACTGATAATCACATCTTTAAAATTTGAATGTTTACAAATTATTTGCGATAAAACTAGAGTTCCAATAAATGGGTTGCCTAGATGCCAAAAATCACAAATTGCAGTTTCCTGTTTTGAAACACATCTGGTGAGGAAATATAAGCCATACATTTTCAAACATCATATGTGCAGATAAGGTTATGTTTAGAGTTAGGGTTAGCACATATGTGTAAGGCAATGAAGGTGGGGGAACCACGATAATATAGTGTGAACATCCATGGCACAGCAGGAAAGTGTTGGCATATAAGGACTGAAAGAGAAGCACAGTACCTACATATTTTCCATTTCTGTGGTTTAATGCCTCAGCAGGCCATAATAATGAAGTAGCTTTTCCTAATTTCCCACCATGGTGCCTGACCATCACACTCATGCACATTGTGCTTTACAGGTTGTCATGAATGCATGATGTTAAACGAGCCTTGTAGTGCTACCTTGGTTATGTATACATTGTGGAGAAAATGTGATTTAGACACATTTATTCTAAATGACTCATTAACATAATGGCCATGCTATGAGCTTCAAAATTACATGAGAAAAACTGCTGCAACTATCAGTTCACTCATCATGCTACAAAATTTTCTTCAGATTATGCAGTGCTGTGCCTTTATACATCTTAAAACCTGAAACCTCGTACGTTTACAAATAATTGACATGAGGTAAGTGACTGAGGAGTGATGTCTGTAGTTGTTTAGTGGTTTTCCTATATGCTGTAGGTATGTATTACTTGTCAAACTATGTTAAAAGTTTTGGGGGAAGGGGGTTGAGTTAGTTGGTTTAGCTGAGAACAGGAACATTTTCTTGGGAAATATGGACATGGAGATGATTTTTTACATGGTATGATACCTGCAGGTGCTGCTATGTACAAATTGTATTGCCACATTGGTAGGTCTGATGTGTGTTGTAGTACATGGGAGACAGAGACCTTATTTTAGGCAGAGGACTGTGTGAGTGATATTCAGTGTTGATAACTACTGCATGTGAAGTGCTGTTTGAGTCTATGTAACTGACATATCCTGCCATATATGCTGCTGTGTCCTCTAAGGGAGGGTTCCAGCTATCCGGTGGATATTACTATTTGTGAGGCCTTTGAGCAATATAAGTTTGTCTACTGAGGAGATAGTCACATATTTCTGTACATTTTTCCTTAGTTGTGGTGAAGACTTGTATCCTTTGTCTTCTAGGCTGCTATTACAATTGCATCTTGCAGTCCATAGACTTCCATGGTGTAACCATTGTGACTGGTGTGCCCATATACCTTTTAGAATCACCTCACATGGTGGATTCTGCTTGTGGGGAAGGGTGTGCTTGTCTTTGTTGGTAGAGACAGAAAGAATGCCTAAAGTATCAGTGACTAGTTTTGTTTACCTGGCAATACTCCACAAAACACTGCAACAAATTCCAATGTCTTATCTGTTTCAGGAAGTACTGTGGAAGAGGAGGATGATAAGGTCTGTGTAGCATTTATAGAATGACACTGAACTACATCTGTACCATGCTGTTATATTCATGAGTTGGGATTGTAGGAAGCCTTATGTGGGTGATACTACAGGATTTTAGGGACATCCTGGAGGGATGGCCAGTCACAGACAGCACCCTATTGTTAGCCAGCATAGACAGTAATGTCAGAGGTCATATAACAGTTGAGAACATCATGGTGGCAGTCACATTGTACACGACATTCACAGTGTAAGTCACTGTCAGGGTGCTTGGGCCTGTAGGACTTCCACAACTCAAGTGCCAGACACATTGCACTGAAAAACACTTTCACACATGTTCAGTTTAGGTAGAGGGAGTATGTGTGCTGTTTTAGACAACAGTCACAGAATATGACTGCTCCAAATAGCTCTGTTTCTGCACAGTTTCCTTTGTGGGGTAATGCGGCCTCCTGTAGTGAATCAAAGTAACACCTTGATCCATTATACTGACTGCAGCCTCAAAAATTGCAACCACAGGAGTGGCATGTGCTACATCATGAATAACATGTAACATAGCCCATGTAAACACTGGACATGATTGTGTGCTGCTGCTGAGGGATGGGTATAACATGTGTGAAATGTCACTAGCTTACATGTATATTTCTTTATTATTAGAGTTACAAATGGCTGGAACAAAGAAAAAGTAGAAAGTGGGTAAAGTTCTTCTAGGCAGAGATTGGCATTTTACTGAAGATTGTCTGTAAGCACGAATGGCAGATGTTCCAGAACTTTATTTCAGACCAGTCCTTTCATGAACATGTCTTGTGAAACCTCTTACAGCAAGGTAACACAGTTGTCCAAAATAGAAACCATAACAGTTCTGTAGAATGGTCACCAATGTGATTACACATGTAAGCAACAAAGCAACCCTCCTGCACAAGACTGAAAGGCAACAGGTGGAAGTCCACTGACAGAGTCACTTTTAACAGACATGGAGGAATTTCTGGGACTTATGTATGCTGATAGCATACAGATCCACAGTGAGGTATGGATTTGGGAGTGGAACTGCAAGGGTCTCCTTGAATATCTGTTTGGGATTCTCCTAGTGCTTTTGTTGTAGCATGTGGGACCATTGAACTACCAGCGTGTCATAGGACCATGTCAATCATTTAGCTCATTCAGTAAAATTTCTGTCATAAAATGTAAACTGGCTGAATTAAGTGAACCAATATCTTGACACCGCATCACTAACTTGTTGGTAAAGTTGGAAAACTAGCATAAATCACGTTTAAAAATTTCCCTTATTTCAGATTGCAAAAAGTTTGCTGTTAGGGTTGTGATAAAAGGAGATATTGCCAGCACAGCTACCTGAAGTTTTATAAATAATTGTATGTCATTTGTGAATATTAACATGATTTATATAGATGTGTAACAAAAGGGAGATACTGCCAGTACAGCAGCCTGGAATTTTGTAAATAATTATATGTCATGTGTGAATATTGACATGATTCATATGATTGTGTTACAAATGTATTAGAACTGTATGTTGTCTGTATATCAAACTGCTGGTACAGAAGTATGTGTTGAAAGGGTTTGTAAAGTATTGAGTTTAAAGACGTATCCACAGTGTACCCTACTGGAAAAGAACAGAAATGTATATACACTATTGTAACAGTGTAAATGTATATATTTTAACAGGGGAAACTGGAACATAGAAGGTTAACTTGCAAAACTTCAGAAAAATAGTTGAAATTAAATTATTTTATAGCTGCACCATAAAAGATGGTTTCAATGCAGCCAGGAAACAGAATGGCTAAAACTAGGGAGCCTTCTGCATTGTTTTGCAAGTGTTTTATTATTTTATGTCTTCAAGCAGCTACAAAAATCTGAGGGCTATTATTTTTCACAAGTAAATGCTAAAGACTGGCAGTTTTTAGCAATGGGGATTTAGCTTAGGAACTAGAGTAAATGACATGAGGTGATGTCATCCTGCAAGTTAACTCAGCAGTAATATCTGAGATATTAATTTGAGGATTCTCTGAGAGAGAGACAGCATATTCTGTATTCTGACTTGGACCCAACAACATCATCTAGAAGATCCATTCACCACACTTGCCTTGTCTGGAAGTAAGTTAACTAGGGTACAATAATTACTCTTAGATTCAGACAGGAATATAGTGAAGTATATCTTAGATGTTTTCTTTATTTATTTGAGACTGTCCTGCAATGTTGCTTTAAATATTTCCTGTGATTTTGAATTCTGATGTAACTGTGATTGTTTACTGAGTACTTTCTTGTTTTTTTATCATTTATTATTAAATATATTTAAACCTTTCATTGTGGCTGATATTTGTGAGATATATTTAAGTTCTGGGAGTACTTGCATATTCATTTGGAGACACTTTGGGCCACTCCTAATAGCCTTGCTTTTGGTCAAACTACCATTTAGATTAATAGTAACATTACACAGTAAAATTGGACACCCTTTGTTAATGGCCTTAAAGTCAATGATAACGAGTTGTCTGGTGGTAGTAATAACTACCCTATAGTCTGGGCAAAATGGGGCATAGCTAGTAAACCTGTGCCAGCCTTTCCCAGGTGTGTGTGTGTGTGTGTGTGTGTGTGTGTGTGTGTGTGTGTGTGTGTGTGTGTTTGCATAAATCAAATCTCAAAGACTGTGTGCGTGTCAGCTACTAGAGCAGGGACACAAAGTACTGGTTGAACAGAGAGGGTACTGGAGGTCTTGGCTTAGCTAGTCCGATGATATCTCAACTCTATAGCTGTGCTAGTGGGGAGTCTTATTGGGGATCTGGAGAAAGAGGGAGAAACCAGTCCCAGACCAACTGTAGTCTCTGTGTGCTCTTAAGGACATTGCACTTGATGCAGAGAGCTGCATCTGGAAATACTGTGTGTGTAACTTGTCATTGTCCCAGTGTATATGTCCCCCACTGTTGCCAGTGGTAAGGATTGAGGCTACTTGATTATTGGGTCAGTAATGGGTCCTCACAAGGGTTATGTGCCAACAGTGGATGCTCTCAGCTGCCACATATGCAAACACTAATTTTAACAAACCCTTGTCTTATAAGAGCTTGAGAATATAGTAACATTTGCAAGCTTAAAACTCTAGATAATACCTTAAGACCCTATGTACAGGCTGTATTACTTTCTACATACAAATATACAGAGACAAGACACTATGAGTATATAATGAAAGGTATATGTGCCACCATTGTTCAATGAACAGAACTGGATGTTATTTACCACTTCATTGCATGTTGATTACTGTGGCTAGGCCAAGCCAGCTCCCTATAAATATGTCAAACTAGAACCTACAAGTGCATTTAAAATCTCCTTTGTGATTCCACAAACTTTGTATTATAATTAAAGGTGCCATTCCCCCTTGAACCTTGACAGCCTTGGTTACTCCCGGGTTATTTCCCTGTACGTTATCACTATGCATATATAATGAAAGGTATATGTGCCACCATTGTTCAATGAACAGAACTGGATGTTATTTACCACTTCATTGCATGTTGATTACTGTGGCTAGGCCAAGCCAGCTCCCTATAAATATGTCAAACTAGAACCTACAAGTCAGTTTAAAATAAAGGACTGTAAACTCTTCCATAAAATGGATCAGTACACAAAAGTTTTATATTTTCAAAAGAAAAGCAGACAATAACACCAAAGGAAAAATAACACTTCAAAACTATTAATGTTTTGAACACATGCAAATTATTTATGTCAAACTAAAGCTTAAGAGATCTAAAAGTCAGGTAACTAGTTATAGAAAAATAATTAGGCGTTCATGTCAACAGTACTTGTTGACATTAGAATACCTTGATAAGATAGTGCACATTTAAAACATCACTGAGATAATGAAACTAAGTTTACAGATTTAGCAATTGCTGTCTAAAATATCAATATCTCTAGCTGCATGTCTGAAGAATTCTTTTATTTTTACATATTTTGCAAGACATATGATTGGCAGTACATTTTAACAGATGAATTTCACTGTCTGGTTGTATTATAATCTGTGCTGTTCTTATGGTGATTTCTTAATCTGAAGAAATAGTTTGTTATGAAAGAATGTTCATTTTACTACTGCTCAAGAAATGGTGACCAGATGGTCTCTTCACAAGTTAACAGACCATGACCCTTATTTGATGGTACGCTGAAAATGTCAAAACATAGACTTAAACAATGTCTATTGGCCTTGCTTAGTTTTGAGTGCCTAAGGGCTGCAGACACAAAGGAGGATGATTTCCTAAATCTGTTTCTTGCATTAGCCTATAAACAGTACAGAACTTTACAATTTTTAGTAAGTGGCTTATCCTGACCCTGAAGAATATAGTTTTATACAAGACAGCTTCTGGCAAAACAAAAAAGATGGGCAAAGAGTTGTCTGCTACATCCTATGCACACAAGAAGCCTGAAAATTGTACTTCACAGTTTAACCAAAGTTGGGCTGCAAGAAGGGAAGATATGTTGCAGTGTGTAAAATCTGGATACAATGTAATTGTAACTGCATGCAGTCTAGTAGATATACTGAAATACAACCTTAGCAGGTGGCATAAAGTTTGTAGACATCTTAATCTCAACTTCTGTGATTTATCTTCACTGTAATGAAGGCATATATAGATCTATAGTCAGAAAAATGCCTACATTTTTGGGAATGTGAAGTCTACATTTAAGAAAGTTTTTTTTTTTGCACACAAGCACATAGAGAGTAAAGTGTCAAACTGATTTAGCCTTATGCATGTAGATGATGAAATGTTAGTCCACAACCAAAGACCTCTTTTCTGAATGACATCTCGCCACACAGTTACACAACTTCAATGCATCATTGTAACTTCATAGCTTCATACGTTCAGCTGTATCCATGTTCTGGGTCTAAGGCCATCAAGAAACACAGACTCCTTTTTATACCCAATTGAAACTGTCTCTTTTCCTAGTCCCATTTTTAGCTATTATAAATTTGGTAATAGAAATTGTAACCAATATTCTTGGAATGCATTCCTACAGTTTCAGTAGTATTTGTAAGAAAAGATCATTAGTAATTTCCATGTAAGAGATTTAACTTGCCTTTACCATCCTATATGATATACTTCATAAGTTTAGTTGTGCTGATCTGACTTAAGGAGACAAGATATTTCAGTAAACAAATTCTTATTATCTTCCTTTGCAGCTGTTTGAACAGCCTTATGTCCATCAGTTTGTAGGCACAGCATTAGGTGAAACATGAAGTTACATTTTAAGACAGGCTCAAATAGTAATTAGATTACACATCCCACTGGTGTGTTGTGTCATGAATGTTGTTAAGTATTGTTCTTGTGCTTATTAAGCACATGCACAAATAATCAAAGTACGTGAATGGAAAGTTCATGTAGGGTCTAGAAAACTATCCAGGTAAAAAGAGAAAAAAGCCTGTATACCACTCAATATTACCTTAATGTGTGTGTTTGTGCATGTGTATGTACATTTGAATGTACTATGTTACATCTAAGAAACTTTGTATCTAATTACAAATAATTGAAAAATGTCATCTAAAACATATTTAGTCGAATTACACTACATCAAAACTGTCTTGTACAGCAAATATTACTCCTATACTTTTGAATCATGCTTTCACTTTGTGGTTTGTTTTAACAATTAACTTCTTCTTTATTAATATTTTCTAATTGCAATTCCTTTCAAAATAGTGCTTTGCATTTTTTTAATGCTGTGGCAATCATTAACTAGCACTACATATGCTCTGTTTTGCGTTCTGAAGCCTCATTGCCTGTAGTACAGCTGCATCCTATCTTGATTTGTTTAGACCATTCCTGTAAATATTTATTTACAGTTCACCCATAGAGTTCCACTACACTAACAGACTCTTTTCTGTACCATTCATGCTGACTGCTGGGAGGAATTTGACCAGGGAACCAGGGAATTTTCCCTACTCATTTGTGAGCAGGACACTGTTTGCTGTAATACTTCCCGTTTCTTATCCAGACACAGTGGTGGCTTGGACAATCAAGAAGGAATGTGGTGGACACAGGCATTTTTGAGGCTACACATAGTGGAATGTGGGTGTCAGAGAGTTATTGGTTGAGATGGAGGACTTGAAGGCAGTTGAGTCTTCACAGAATGAAGTTATAGAACCGACAGAGGCATGTGAACTTGTGCAGGAATGCAATGAGAAGGGAGAAACCCAGATTGTGAGTAGTGTGAAGGAGGTTGGACCTTCACAAGATTCCAAAGCTATTTTTCAGAAACGTCTGTTTGAAGGGGAGAGTGAGGTGCAGAATGGATGTACTATTACAACCCTCTATGATAAACCAGAGTGAGCCAGACAGTGAGAAGGTGATTTCATGGGGAGACATTATGGAGAAAATTCCAGTAGAAGAACTGGAGGAAGTAAGAAGGGAAAATAAAAAGTCATATGCAGATTCAATAAAACTGCAAGAAAGAAAGGAATATAAGCAGATGGAATTAAGAAGAAAGAAGTACCATATAAGAATAAGTAGAAAAGCAGCTAAAGAGATGGACAGGTATGATTCTGGGAGAATATAATAGCCCCATTGGTAATATCACTGAAACAGGTAAAGCATTCATTCATATTAATATAGTTAATTTCTGTGACAATATATTTGAAGCAGGGCATTGTATGTAGACATTTTGGATCGATATGAACTAAAGAAAACTATAATCCATGGAACTTGTATGTTTTACAAACATCTAACACAGAGACAAAAAAGTTGTACAGTTTTGAACTGAGATAGAAAAAGAATCACTAAAAGATTATTTAACTCATTACATCCAAGTGATGCCACCAGGTGCATTTGCATTTAACTCCCACTGAGACCTTTATTGCTTGTTCATATTTGCATCAATAATTCCAAAACCATGTTATGTACAAGGTTTTAAAAGATTTCATCTTAAAGCTTACACAATGGCAAACTTAACTGCATTAATATTTAACCTCTGTCTAGTGCAGGCACATAGATATTAACTGTTGTTTTTATTATATTAATTTATATAGATATAATTTTCACATTTTTCTAAATATCTCAACAACCACGTAACACAAATAGAACTCATTAGCCTCATTTGAAAGCTCTCAGGTTGATGAATAAAATGCTGCTGGCAGTATGTATTGTAACTTTAATGGTTGCTGAACTATTGTTTATTTATTTTATTTATTTTACATTTGTTAACTGGGCTAGTCTAGCTGGATATATTTCCATTTTCAGTAGCGGCCCAGGGAGAAAAGCTCCAGCAAAATAAAAAATTAAAAATGTTGTTACATGGTAAATAAAAGGATCTAAAAAAGTACAACAAGTAATAATAACATACTGAAGATATTTACACTTGAAAAAGCGACAATAAAAAATGTAGCACAGTACGATTTATAAGGAATTTTACACATCAAAAGTAGAAAGATTTGAGCAGTATGTTGATTAGAGTTCAAACAGTAACAGCCTTGCTTGCATGAATTAGCTTTAAAATATTAGTAAGTTTATTTGGAAGAGGAAGTATCTGTAGTGAAAGTGGGTGGTTAGTCAGGGTTGCTACAAGGACATAACCAGTGCGTTTTGAGGTGTTTTTTTTGAGTTTTTGTTTAAAGACAGTTATTTACAAAATATTACAAATGTAATACTTACTGTGTTTACTGTGACTTATAAAATTTGGTTTAAAACATAGAGCCTAGAGAATACTACTACTATTTTATTTTTTTATTTTTATTTATTTTACATTTGTTGACCGGGCTAGTCTAATTGGATACATGTCCATTTTCAGTAGAGGCCCGGGGAGAAAAGCTCCATACTACTATAAAAATAGTTTGTGCCAAAGACTTTGCCATTTATACTTCTTTCTTAACCCCTATGGTTCCAGATATACGAACATTTGTTTGAAATGTGAGGACATAATTTGATTCTATCAAAGGCTTAGGCTCCGCCCATTGGACATTACATTATAAACTTCCTGAGCTCCATTGGAGTGAATGAGTTTAAGACTATATGTAAAGATGTTATGGACATTACAAACATTTCTGATAATGAGGGTTTATGGACTGGACATAGGGAATGTTGTGTTGTACTGAGATTAGAAAATGAAAAATGACTACATATAACAATCATTATAAATGTAGAAGTAAATAAAGTACAGCAAAATGTTGAGGAAAACAAAAAATCGTTTTTGTGGAAATAATGGTAATTTAATTAACAATTGTGCCAAAAGAAAATGTTATATTTCTAACAAAGTGGGGAATGATGCAAAAAGATGTGAATTGAAATGCATTAACTTTGAAAAAAAACGGTCATTTATGGATGCACTGTAGGGAAAAGACCGAAGAATATAAGGATGGGGTAGAGACTATGGCAAGGAACCAAAAATAGAGAAAGGGGAAGTAAAACAAAGAAATCCAAAAAAAGAACAAGAAAATCTGATCATGATAGACAATAATGAGACAGGAGAAGATGGAAAAGTAAACGATAAAATGATAAAAAAAGAACGGCATGAAGGAATGATAGAAACACGTGATACCAGGTTACTCATCCTTTCATAGATTCAGATCCCAAACCATGGGCAGCAAAGCAAAAGGAGGTGTCATTGCAATATATTTTAAAGACATACGTACCTCCATTCTGGTCAGAAAGTATGATGCCCAGTAAACATTCCAGGTGCAGTTAACCATTGACAAGACCCCTATTTGAATCATAGCTAGCTACAGACCCACAATTTTGATTCAAGATGCCCACTCCACTTATCTGGAGCTCTTTGAATATATCAAGATTCAACCCTTTACCGTGATCCTGGGTGACTATAACTACACAACCATAGGTTCATAGGTTCATAGGTAAGTACTAGGCTATCTGCCCAATGGCATTTATAAGCCTAGCCAGAATGTGTTGGCTTTTGCCACCCCCTTAGATTAGTTCCCTGTGCTCTGTCCAGCAGAGCCATAGATTGGAAAAACTACTAATGCCAAAACACAAATGCCCAGTGATTCCTTGATTTCATCAATGCAAATGCCTTGGACCAGTTGGTTGACACCCCCCATAAGAGGTGATAAAATCTTGTACTTGGTATTAACCAACATGAGTAACCACTGCAGCATCCCTACAGTGTCATCCTCCCTGTTAAGATCCGACCACAAAGCAATCACATTTGAAGTCACCATCTCCCCTGACTCCCCCTAGCTAGGGTCAAACAAAAAAACTTCTCCAAAGCTGATTATGACCTCCTGAGGGAAGGTATAAACAGCTTCACAGCCCATATGTCCAAACTAACACCAAAGTATTATATGAGCATTTCTATAGCTGCATGGAATTAGGAGTACCAGACATGACAAAATCCTCCTCTTCAAGGAAGAGTAAATCTGTCTGCTGGGCATCTGCAATAAATAAACTCTCTAATAAAAGGAAAAAATTGCTGTCTCACCTTAGCCTGTACAAGTAAATAAGAGCAGTAATGAAATCCTCCAAAGCAAACTTCAAGTCCAAGCTGGCCACATCTACTAAAGACAATTATAAGGCCTTCTTCACGTATGTCCGCAATTTCAAGGGAAACACTCAGATCTGCTCAGAACTGGTGGTCGAGGACAACACAAATACAAATGCTGTAGATCTAGCCAACCTGTTGGCAGACAGCTTCAGTGAAAACTTCACCCCTCTGCCCCTGCCGATCAGTAAATCAGGATATTCCCAGCATCTGCCCCCCTCCCCTTATCTCTGAGGAGCAAGTCATCACTGCCCTCTCAAAGGCAAAAAATACAGCCTCCATGGGAACTGATAATATCCTAGGCTGCATCCTACATGAACTCAGGCAGGAATTTGTACCACCATTAGACACCCTATTCAACCAAAGCCTGTGTACTGGCTTCATCCTAGCTATGTGGAAGACAGCCACTGTCATCCCTTTACACAAAGGTGGAATGTCCACTGATCCAGGAAATTATAGATCCATCAGCCTAACCTAGCCTGATCTGCAAGGCCATGGAGCAGATTATCATGGACCTCATTAACAAGGACATTGGCAACCTCAAAACACTTGATCCCGCACAGTTTAGTTTCATTAAGGGGAGGTCATGCCTGTTAAATTTAGGCTACTTCTTTGAGACAGTCACCAAAGCCATGGATGAGGGGAAGACAGTGCACACCACCTACCTTGACCTGGCCAAAGCCTTTGATACTATTCCCCCACTCAGGTATAATAGATAAACTCTCTCAACTAGGTATCAATCTGTATGTTACCAGATGGGTAGCAAACTGGCTTGCTAATAGAACCCACCCCACCTAGTCAAAATATGGCAAGCCACCTCAAGCAGTAGACCTGTAAAAAGTGGTGTACCCCAGGAATCGGTCTTGGGGCCTCTGCTGTTTGGGATATACTTTTCTGAGGAGCAGGCCAAAAGCAGTGGGCTATGGCTGACCAAGTTTGCAGATAACTACAAGCTGGCACTGTCATAAATTCCCCTAGTGATGTGGACATCCTTCAGGAGGGTTTTACCCAAACAAATGACTGGTGCTGGAAACATGGCCTCAAACTGAATGCCAAAAAGTGCATCATCATTCTTTTTGGGGAGAGCAAGGTCCTCACAAATTATCACATTAATAACAAGGTCTAAGCACACAATCAGTCTTGAGGGACTTGGGCATCCAGGTTGACAACAAACTGACTTTTGACCACCATATTGCCTCCATTGTATGGAATGCTTTCTATATGGCCCACCTCATTAGTAAGGGTATCTCATCCAGGGACAAGAAGGTCATGACGTCCTTGTATTCTTCTATAAAACCCATTATTGAGTACAATGCTCTTTTCAGCAGGTACCTCACAAAGCACATGCAGCAGCTGGAGAGACCAGAGAAGTTCCTCACCAGGAGAATCTAGGGCCTCAAACATCTACTCTACGCAGATAGGCTAAAATCCCTGTACCTCTACTCAGACTGATGCAGACTCCACAGAGGTGACCTCTGTGTGGCATACAAAACCAATACAATCTCAATCTCACATGAAATCTCAGGTCCCGCTTTGATGGGACTGCTGCATATCTGTAAGTCTAGCTCCACTCAAGTAAGCCACAATCCCGACCCCAACCTGGTCTGTGACATCAATAGGACTTGTTGGTGAGAAAGATTTGTGTCCCAGAGACTCCCCCTTCTGTGTACTAGACTCCCTCTCCACGTCAAGCAGATTACCTCACTCACCGTTTTTAAGTGCAACCTAGACAACTGTATGGGGAACAGAAAATACACCCCTGTGATTCCACCTTTGTCCCTGCTGGACAAGGGCATCGGGTGCTGTCTTGTTGGAACATAGGCTAAATTCTTGGCTAGGCTTGTAAGGGCCTCAGGGCCAATAGTCTAGTAACTTCCTATGATCCAATGAACTGATTAAGTTGGCATCTGGCTAAGGGGAAATATATATTGGAAAAAGGGTGAAAGCTAGAAAGAAAAGGTTTAAATGATTTAGTATGAAAAATAAAAATAAAAAGGCAAAGGATAGAAAAATGGCAAGATAAATGTATAAAATAATACCTGAGAGTTTTTGCAATAAATGTGAATAGTATAAATATATAAAAAAGACTGTGAGTATTGGAATGATACATGGATCTTGACTTTCTTGGGTGGCGTAAGCCAGGGAACCTTGTTGGCTAGGCTTACATAGGCACTCGGGCCGATAGCCTAGTACCTACCTATGAACCTATGAACCTATGATATGGATATTGTTATAATAGAAGATATAAGAAATTTAACAGAACAGGAATGATTACAAGTAAAAAAATTCTGGGGAGATGAGATTATTTGGAACGTAGGGAAGGAAATATGCTCAGGTATAGGAATATTATGTAAAAGTTCAGGAAAAATATTGAATGTTTCTTTGGTAGTATTGGGTAGGGTAACAGTTGTAGACGTGAAATGGAGAAAGCAAGTTTATAGAATTACAGCAGTTTATGTATATGTGATGAAGAAAGAGGGAGAAAAGATGTTTAAAAATATGAAATTATGTAATCATGATTATGGATATACTAGTAAGTGATTTTAATTGTGGTTTAAGAAAAAGAAGAAAAGTGAGTGAGGATGCAAAAAATTATGTCAGAAAAAAATTAAAGTGGAAAGTTATATATGGGTTAATAAACAGTGGACCTATAAAAGGAATAATTTAAGAACTGAAAATAGATTGTTTTGTTTTATAATTTCAGTAAGTCTGAAAATTATATAAGAAGGTATAATAGTTACATGATTTTCAGGTCATTTTTCGATAAGAACAGCTATTCAAGAAAAAAGGATATATATAAACAGGCAAATAGACAGAGGTATAAAAGATTAAATGAAAAAGATTTAGATAAGTCTGTTTCTAGGAGAAATGTGACTTGTGAACAACGGGCATTATTGTCTTTGAAAAATAATCGTAAGTTGGTTATTAATAATGCTGATAAGGTGAAGCTATGTGTCAGCTGATGGATACCCAATTCTATCTGAAGATCGTTTTGGATCCTATGCTATGTTTCAAGAAAGATATTGATGCTTTTTTGTCCTTAGCTTTTGAGGAGGGAATTATCACCAGAAATACTTTACATCATTTGACTGTTACTGATCCCAGTCCACAATACTTTTATATGCTACCAAAAATTCACAAAAATTAAAAAAACAAAAACCTAGGCAGACCATTTGTTTTGGGCCATGGTTCATTAACAGAACCTTTGTCAGCTTTTCTTGTCAAGTACCTTAAGTCATTATTGGTGGGGGTTTGTTTTAGAATAAAAGATGCAGAATTTCTAAACATTTTATCTGATGTACAATTGGAACAAACTTGGTATATGTGTACTTTAGACATAAATGCACTATATATATGAATATTCCTCATAGGGCTGGCCTATTAACTGTGGATTTTTGGTTAAATAAAATGAGCCTATATAATCCAGGGTATAACACTTTTTGCTCTGTTTAACTGAATGTGTTCTTACTAAGAATGTCTTTTATTTTGATGGGGATTGTTATTTATAATTGAAAGGTATTCCAATGGGGGCATCTTTTTCTCCTATATATGCAGATTTGTTTATGGGATACATAGAGGGACAGTTGATATATGATGTTACACATAATTTGTTTTTGCTTGAAATGTACATTTTGAGATGTTATCTAGATGATTGTTGGTTAGTGTGGAAATCTGATGTATATTTGAAAGAGTTTATATAATATTTAAATGAGAACAAATGGGATCTAGAGGTTACTGTTTCCTATGACATTTAGCAAATCTCTTTTTTGGATATTAAAGTTGTTAAAATGCCTGATGGTATGTTAAACACTTCTATAGTTAGAAAATAATTTCAGTATAACTCTTTATTAGCTGCTAAAAGTTGCCATCCAGCTGATATAGTGAATAACATTCCCAAATCTCAGTTTCTGAGAATTAAAAGAATATGTTCATCTGAATTTGACTTACAACAACAAAATCAAGAACTTGAAAATAGGTTTTTAGCCAGGGGATATAATGTTTCTGTTATAAGCCAAGCTCAAAATTTTGCCCAATCTTTCAATAGAGCCACCCTATTGAAATATAAGAAACTTAATAAGACCAATTGTAATGTTCAATTTAATACTAGTTTTGGAAGCAATACTAGACAATTTTGTGAACTTGTTAATAGACATTGGAGGACTCTCCTATCTGATAAAAAATTTGCCAAGATATTGCCCACATGTTGTATGTTTACTTACAGAAAAGGAAAAACCACTAGAAATGTTTTTAATCATTTTAAGAAAACTTTCCATTTTATTACCAATAGACAACAAACCATTGAGGGTGTACCTTTGGTTAAATGTTTTACATGTGGAAACTGTACAGCTTGCAAATATGTCATGAAAAGAAAACATTTTTCATTTACTAACACTTCTGTTGTATATGACATTAAATGTTTTTTTAATTGCATATCAGAATGGGTTATTTATTTGGTGGAATGTCAGTGTTCTGCATTTATGTAGGACAAACTTCAAAACAGTTAAAAACTCATTTTTGAACATCTCAGTGATATTCACAATAAAAGAGTGTGAAATGCTTTATACAGACATGTTTTGCAGCATACTTTAGCTGAATTTAGGTTTACAGTTATTGACCATATTTCTATTAAAGGCAACAACAAGTTGGGGTGGCATAAAATTTTGAATCATAAGGAACATATTTGGATTATTAAATGAGGTGCCTTATTCACTCCTAGCCTAAATGATTTACTTTGATTGGATAGGGAGGGGGGTGTGCCAAATGTTTCATTATATATATTTATAGATATGCATGTACTGCATTGCATTTTGCGTTTATTTGCACTGAAGACTGCTATTTGCACTGAAGAAGGCTTGTCCAAAACTGATTTGCATATGTTTGAATATTTTGTGATATTTATTTAATATCACTTATATTATTAAATTGTTTTTGAGTTCACCATATTTCTGTTTCTGTGCTGGCCATCTTTATGGTTTGAACCTGTGGAGTACCCCAGAGCTTTGTGTTGGTCCTGCTTTTGTTTAGCATCTACTTCTCAGAAGCCAAAGCTAATGCCAAAGGTCTCAGGCTCACCAAGTTCACAAGTGACTGTAAATTGGGAGCTGTCATACTTTCCCCCATGACAACAACATCTGACAAGAGGGTCTAACACAAACTTAATGGTGCCATAGACATGGATCATACCTCTCAATTTCATTATGCAAGAAATCTGGACAAAGCTAAAAATAATAAGGGGTCAAAGGCCCAAAACTATGGATATAGTTTAATTATCACACTTATAAACTTAGAAAGTTGCTAGAGTAACAGGCTTTGTATTACCATTTATTTTCTGAAGGATAAGAAGTCTGAAACTCAAATGATTGTCATTATTTAGTGACTTCAATTCTCACTGATTTGCCAGAAACAAGAAATTTTCTGAGGAACAGACAAAAATATGAGGCAAAAATCTGGACAGTTGAGAAGTATACCATGAATTAAAATTCATTGTGAAGGAATGCATTATAGTGCCCATTGGGAAATCACCCACCCAAACTAATTAATCCATTTATAAAAAAAACCCTTAAGAGATGACCTAGTAGTTAGTGATCTGAAAAGATATATAAACAGTAATCTAGTCTTTGACCAACACATAGCCAAGATGGTAAGAAAATCATTCTATGTCACTCAACTTATCAGTAAAGGTATGGTATCTAGGTCGAAGGAAGTTATAGTAACACTCTACTCACCCCTTATCAAGGGTTCCTATTACGTGATCGAATTTTGAAACTTCAAACATGACAATATCGAACTTGTCTGTTCGAAGTTTCAAAACTTCGCACACAGAAAAAAAAAAATAAAACATGCAACAGTAAACTAACTGTTGCAAGCAGGTGGGCAAGCCACCCTGCACCCCCCCCACACCCCCCGCTCTTTAAATATACCAACTCCGACATCGCACTACAGTGAAGTAATGGGAAATATTCCCTTTCCACACTCTAGTGTGGTCTCAGAGTTAGTATATTTAAAGAGCGGGCGGTGTGGGGGGTGCAGGGGGCTTGCCCCCCTGCTTGCAACAGTTAGTTTACTGTTGGATGTTTTATTTTTTTTTCAGTGTTCGAACTTCTGTGTTCAATCACGTAATAGGAACCCCTTTATCAAACCTATTATTGAGTACCATGCCCCCTTTGGCATGTACCTACCCAGGCACTTGCAACATCTGGAATGCCCTTTAAGGTTCTTCACCAGGAGAATCTAAGGTATGAACACCATGTCTTACACAGATCTTCTTAAGGTCCTATCTCTATACTAATTTTCCTACATGTTACCAATATGTGCTCTATGCCTGGAATATAAGGTATCCTCAGATCCACAAATCAAAAAAAAATAATAAAAAAATGAGCCATGCAAATAAAGAAGTTGAATTCACTTTACAGTCATCTCTGGTACCTCATTTGTTTGCCTTCAAGGATAAATTACAGTCACATACCAACTTTTTATATGCAACAATGCCACCTATAGATGGGTTAGAAACATTTCAAAAGCATACTTATTTACCAATATACATATTACAAAGCTACTATCCCCACTTTATAAGATTCACATGTTAACACATCATTCAAAAGCTGTCATATTTTCTAGCTGACACAATTAAATATTACAGTTATATCCCTAAATATAGTATAAGTTAGCTAATTGTACACTCAAATATGACAACTTTATTACTAGGTACAATGCAAGTTAGCTGGTTAAATATTCAGATTAACCTCGAGGTTAAGACTCCTTGGAGAAAGTGTACCAAAATTAATAATCATCCTACTTTCCAACCTAAGCAACTTTGCAATCTTACTCCAGTAGATCTACATTCTATACAAAGGATACACCATTACTTAAAAAGAAAAAAACTAAATTTGTCAAAAGAAATTACTGATTAAGTAAACAGTCTTAAGTAAAACTAATCAGCAGTAATTGCTGGATTCATTTCTGAGTTTTAAAAAAATTTTGCTTCAAAATGCTTTACACTTTTTTCATGAAGTCATTGCTGACATACAACTAAAGTCTTTCTTCTCGCCTGGAAAAATTTATTAATAACTTCAATATTTAAAGAGAATAGAAATTCTCAGTTATGATCTTCTAATAGAACTATCTCACTCTGAAATACTGACTGAATTATTTTTATGTCCATTCTAGTAGACAGGTTAAAAGAGTTAATTAATATAGATGAGACTGGTTTCATTTATAATGGGTGTACTCATAATAAAACAAAAAGAATAGTAACACTAGTAGGTCTAGTAGGTAATAACAAGCAGGAAGCACATTTTTTATTAAATTATATAATGAAAAAACCTTTGACACATTAAGTTGGAATTATTTATTCAAATCATTAGAATGATATGGCTTTCCTCAAACATGTATCTCTCTTTTACCAAATATATGTAAAGATAATAACGCCTACATTAACGTAGGACCATTCTCATCAGAGTTCATAATGTTAACTAAAGGCACAAAACAAGGATGTCCATTGTCCCCTGTTCTATCTGCTTTAGCTACTGAGATACTAGCAATTACAGTATGATTCACTCCAAAAATAAAAGGTGTACAATTAACTAAAAACTATCATTTAAAATTACCTGGTGTGTCAATAGAAGAACTAACTTTTGTTATGAGCTAATTTGAAAAAATCTACAGGTTTACATTTTAATATGACTAAATTACATTTTATTTTTCTAAATAAAAATAAAATATCAAAGAAAGTAAAATAACATTATTGATAAAACGTTATCCTTATCTTATTTAGGTATGTTTATCCAAAATACCACCAAAGAAATAAAATGCACAAATGATGAAATAATTCTAATTCATGCATCTAATGCAATATCACACCCGAGCAATCTAATTTTGAAGATTGCTTACAATTAATAAAAATGATTTTACTAACAAAACTTCTTTACTTCCAAAAAGGAAAAAAAAAAAAAAAACTAAAAAAATATAATTTATTTCCTAAAATTCTCTGGTACCCAAAGAAAACTAGAATTACTTTATGCCATCACCAGGGAGCATGGGAACTTCAAGGTATGCATATACCACATAAGGAATTTTTTAAATTATTTTTAATAGGATGGCTGTTAATTGCAAACCAAGCTGAAAAACCTTACATTGCTCACTTTTTAACGACAACAAAATAAAAATTGATTTTTTTGATAACTCAGGAAAGAATAGTGCCATTTGGTTTTACCTGTGCAATTATAGCAAATTAACATTTACTCTCCTGTGAAATCCAATTATGTTAACCATATGTTAAAAACATTCAACTTATTATTTTAGGAAATAAGACCTAAAACTTTGGTTTAACACATTAACTCCATTTAAGATAACAAAATGAGTTTTTTGGAATGTTTATAAGAATTAAAAACAGATTTACATAATTTATCACAAAGCACCTTTAATAAGGTGGAAAACTGGCTCACTCACTGGCGTCTCCTATTAAATCCAAATAAAACAAAGCTGTTACTCTTCACCCCCACTTACAAAGTTCCTTTGCCATCACTTACCATAAAATCCAACAATGGAACCATAATTTCCCCAGAACCTACAACTAAACTATTAGGCATATTAATCGACAACAATCTGAAGTTTGATGCTCACATTGACCAGACTATTAAGACAGTAAATAAGAAACTTGGCTCTTTATATACGATTAAACAATTCCTTACCTCATCTGCTAGGACTGTGATTGCCCAAACTCATTTACTTTCAACCCTGCTATATGCCTCTTCTATTCTTACAAATCTAAGTAAATCTGACCTAAATAAACTCGCTAGCTGCTACAATAGCATTCACAGATTTGCCACAGGTTCATTATATAGACAACACCATTGTCTGAACCTTCAAGCTCTAGGCTGGCTAGAACTACCCTGTCAAATTCAGTATAATCAATTAATAGTTGCACACAAAATTTTCTATCAACCAGAAATTACACCCATACATAAAAATATCATCATCCCATACAGCAACCTAAAAACTCTCCCCTCCTCTAATAAAATGCTAGTTGGAACTGTTAAAGCCAACAACATAGCTGGTGTCTCTCTATTTACAAACTCTGTTGGAAAAATCTGGAACTTACTTCCTGCTGAACTCACTGCAGTCCCCTCTTTAACTCAATTTAAAACACCTCTTAAAAACCACAAATTTCCATCAATTAAAAACTCTTAGTATTTTTTATTAGACATAAGGTAATTAGCATAGTGTTCTATAATCAATGCCAATAACAAAGGAGACACTTCATATGGCAATATAATGTAAAATAGTAACTTTCTTTTGGATGGAGTTCATAAACTTTGTTCAAGCATTGTTGTCAGATAATTGTATTATCACTAATTATTTAATATTATTTAATGCTCCAAACCTAAAAACTTCTAAATATATATTAAAACAGACCTCATAAAAGAATGCATCCAATTGATTCTTCAACGCTCCATACTTCTTACTAACAAACTCTCTTGAGAAAATAACATCACTACCTGTACCTAGAAACTAAAGACAGGAAGCGCAAAATGCAAAAACGCAAAAGTAAAACACCAGGGAAAGGGAAAAAGAAGAATCATATGAATAAAAGCTATCATAATGTATACATAAAAATGTGTCTACTCCTAACATACGAAAACAAAAACAAATAATAAGTAATAACCCTATAACCCTCCACAAAGTAAAACAATCCCAAACTCAATATAGTAACTCCCTGTTTCACAAAAATGGTTTTAAAGGCACTGCTTCATTAAGACCATATTGTTTGCTTGCAGCAGTATAATCTACCTTTGCTCAGCCATTTCCAAATTGTTCCTACTATCCCCCAACCTATTATTAGGCATAAGCACTTGTAAAGTCATAAAAATAAATGTATGAGTATCCTGCATTTCTGAAATGTGCCTCACTATGATATTTCTATCATCTCTAATGCTAGAATAATAAATGTGTTCCCTAATTCTATTCCTTAGGGCCCTAGTTGTCATTCCTACATATAAATGGTAACATTGAGTGCAAGTAGCTAAATATACAATGTTACAAGTTGAACGATCAGTATAATGATAGAAAATATATATCTTCCCAGTAATATGGTGCTTAAAGGTATTAGTATTGCTGATAAACCAACATTAATTACACTGTCTACAGCCATAGGTCCCAGCCCTATCAGAAGATATTTTATTTACATGGTAACATGTCTTATGACATAACCTTCTCTTCACAGACTTCATATTCTTAAAAATAACCTTCGGATAAGGTCCAACAATGTTTCTTGTCTGTTTATCTGCTGTCAATATATGCCAATTATTCCTGATTATATCTACTAAAGACTTATTATCTGATGTAAAGGGTAAACATAACCTACAAGTTTGAATATCACATCTATCCAACTCTTCTTGAGACACCTCTTCTTTCTTAGAAAAATATGGTTTACCCCTATTCTTTCTTTCCATAGCAGCAACATTAAAATATGTGTCACATTCAGTTTTGGTGTATCCCCTATTCATAAAATCATTCTTCATTTGACCCATATGGTAAATTAAAGAAGTATCATTACTCGTTAACCTAGACAAATGTATAGCTTGTCCTTTTAACACATTTTTAAAAATATAATTGAGGTGCATACTAGACCTGGCCATTAAACTATTTTTCTTACATTTCTTTTTATAAATACATGTCTCTAGCTTATAACCAACCCTAAAGAACTTAACATCCAGGAACTTAATAACTTCTCTAGATTGATGTAGCGTAAACTTCAAAAAAGACATACCTGCCTCAATATAATTGTGAAATTGTTCTAACATAGCTTCAAAACCCCACCACACTATAAAAATAACATTTATAAATCATTTATAATAAATTATGTAGTTCTTAAATTCTTCATTGGATAATATAAATTTCAGCTCCCAGTGCGCCATAATCATATTACCATATGAATTAGCGCAAGGGGTGCCCATGACAATCCCTGCAAGTTCCGCGTAATAATTAGAAACAAACATGAAAAAAATTATTATCTAAAACTAATTCCATCAACATTGCACAAATTAGAAATAGTATTTCTAGAAAAATCACTATTCTGTATTAGTACAGAATACTTAAAAGTTGCAGTCTTTGGAACATACACACTTGAAGTAATTCTTGCTTTGAAAGGCAGGATGGCATTTTGTTTTCATTTTAAGCAGCTAAAAATCACTTGAAATACTTTTGTACTAACTCGTCTGTGCACATAAATAAAATGCATTACTTTTGCTTCTATATAATGCATTAGTCATGAACATTCACATAGATTCATAAGATTCACTTGTTTCACTATTTGACCATTTATATGCCTGATTTTGTGCAATTGTTTTACTTTGCTATTAAAGCAACCAATTTGTAATGTTATACTTTTGCTTCACGATGCTCTGGCATGTCTTGTTTATGTTGCAAAAGAGACTAAGATCCCATGATTGTATGTTTATGCTACCACTGGACTTCTGAATTTGTAATATGTGAAAGAACAGGGTATGTTAAGGTTTCATATGCAAAGCAGAGGTCACTTCATAATAGCCTGTATTTATACCAAGAGGGAAATGTTTTGAGATGGTCTGCTTAGCTTTTAAGATTTAGGCCCTTGATTTTTTTTTCATAGAGAAAGCATTGAGATAATTTTTGTTGTGTCAAGTGTATTGAAAAGGGCATTACATTTAATGAATGGCATAATGAAAACCAGGTATGATTGCATCCCTGAACTAGGGTGCCGTACCTTTAGCTATAAGCTGTATGATAAAAAGGTCATCTTTACAGTACTGGATATGTGTTGATAAAAGGACAGTTTGTTGTTGACATAGCTTCCCTGATCTTTGTCTATCTAACAGTGTCAAGAGTGGACATACTTGCTGACGGATAATATTATGCACTTCTTGGCATTTAATTTTAGTCATTGGTCTTGACAGCAGTTATTTATTTCAGAAAGGTCCTATATGAGTATCTTGGTGTCCTCCGGGGAATTTATTACGCCAACAAGTTTACATTTTCTGTAGTCTTAATCAGCCATAAACCCTAAAAATGTACAACTCCAAGGAGTAAATGCCAAGGAAGAACATCCTAGGAACTGAACCCTGGGGCACACTACTAGTAACAGATCTTTTAGAGGAGTTAGAGCCCTCCACCCTAATTTTGTGGGTTCTATTTGTGATCCAACTTGCTATCCAACAATTTACCTAATGGTTTACATTTCACTGCTAGAGTTTATCTAAAATGCCTGCATATGGGATGGTGAAAATACCTTTTCAGGGTCTAGATATGCGGCAGGTACTGATTTTCTTTCATTAAGGCAAGATCTCCCCTCAATGAATCCAAACTGGTTTGGAGATTGTAGGTTGCCTATATCATTATTCACTAATTCCATAATGGTACTTCCCATAGTGTTACAGTGGTTTACCTTCATAAGTGCGTTATGCACTTGGGCGAATCCACTATGTGCGAAAGGAGGTTCCCAAATTGGCACTGCCTCGAACAAAAATTGTCCGAATTTGCAATGAGCAAATGCACATTGGCATTCGCTCATTGAAGATTCGACATTATGGGTGTGGAGTGCACTATAGAGGGGATTAAGAAATGAAACCTTACCCCACTGTAGTGCGATCTTGTAGTTAGTATTTTAAAGTAGTGTGGTGTGGGAGACACAGCTACCCACATGGGGGAGAAGGGGGGCCTGTCCCCCTGCATTACAATGTGTATTTGACATTGTAGTTCAGAAATCAGTGAATCTGCTGTTCGATTTGCTGATTTTCAAACTACGGAGACATTCGCAGTTTAAAATCCGCACTCTTGCTTCTCACAAAAGCGTGATAGATATTGTCATTTCCGACAATATGAAGGTAAACCTGTTACAGTTAAGGCTGTTTAGGCTGATGGGTCTATAATTCCCTGTGTCAGTGGTGCCCCAACTTTGTACAAGAAGATGACTGTTCCCATCCTCCATTCATCCAGCACAAAGCCTTTTTGGAAAATAATGTTGAATAGCTTCTGTAGGGGTTCTTCCAAGTCTTGTTCCAGACTTACCAGTAGGTAGCCCAGTATGTTATCTGACCCTATGAAAGTAGTGTTTTCACCTTGGATAGTACTTTCAGGATTTGGTCTTGGGTGAATATCTAAAAATTACAATATTTGACCTTTGAAATCATTTGCTTGGGACTTAGAATCATCATTTATATGCCACTTTATAAATAAAGAAGTTATGTACTCACCATAATGTTCCATGTTTGCTGTCCAGTATCTCACCTTCAGTCTTGCTGTTTGGGTTTGGAGCCAAAACTCGGCTCTGACTCAGCCTATACTAAAGCTCGAGAGCTTCTACTGGCTCAAGGCTAAGTCCTGTTCCATGGTGCTTAGCGACTATTCCCCAGATCTCGTTTGAGAAAGAAGGTTCCTATGATATGTTCAATATCCAAAAGGATAATATCTGAAAACATACTGTCATAAAGATTAACAAAAAAAGGCAAGAAGGGAATCAGACATTATCTGCCAATTTCTGAGAAATTTCCTCTAGATCCTCTAGGAGGGGGATGGCTGGGAGGGACGCAACACTGAAGGCAAGATACTGGACAACAAACATGGAACATTACGGTGAGTATATCACTTCTTTATGCTATGCTGCCCCATCTTGCCTTCATTCTTGTTGTTTGGAACAGAGTCCCCAGCACCATTTTTCTTGGGTGGCTCAAGGAAATAAACTCTTCAGGACAGTGGAACCAAAGGATGCCCTATTCCGGGAGGCCACATCTACTTTGTAATAAGTAATAAAGGTATAAGGTTTAACCCATGAAGCAGCAGCACAAATTGAATCCAATGGAAGTCTGTATTGAAAGGCAATGGGGGTAGATTCCACTCCAGCTAAATGCCCTTTGATTTTCCCTGGTGGTTCTTTATTGTGTGAATCATAGACATATGGGATGGTCTCAGTAAGCCATTTGGACAAGGTAACTTTTGAGATTGCCAAACCTTTTTTATTTTCTGAATAGGAGACAAACAATTGGCCTGACTTTCTAAATTATTTGATACTATGCAAGTAAAAACACAACTGTCTAGGCACATCCAGTTGGTGGAGATTATACTCTGCCTTGTTGCCATTGTTAGGAAAAAACACTGGTAATTCTATATTTTGGTTTAAATTCGTTTGAGAACAAACTTTCGGCAAGAAGGAACAATTTGTTCTGAGGGAAACTCTATCTTTGTGGAAGATCAAATAAGGTGGACAGATAGACAAGGCTTGCAACTCTGATACTCTCCTGGCTGAAGTAATTGCTGTCAGGAAGAGTGTTTTCCAAGATAAAAATTTTAATGAACGAGATGATGCTGGTTCAAAAGGAGGCAGGATCAAAGATGATAATACTAGATTGAGGTCCCAAGGAGGAGGAGGTTCTCTGAAGGGAGGTCTTAACAGAAAATTACCCTTGAAGAAGGCTTTGCATAGTCTATGGGACATTAGACTAGATCCTGATTCTCCCACATGATAATTAGAAATAGCAGCTTATTGAACTCGAATAGTTATTGGCGCTGCCCCTTGATTAAAGATTTCTGTTAGAAATTCCAGAATTGCAGGTATAGATGCTGTAAAAGGATCTATATTTCTTTTGTCAGCCCAACAAGAGAATCTCTTCCATTTTCTTGCATAGAAATTCCTAGTCATCTGCTTGAGTGAGGAGACTAGAATGTGACAACGGCAGGAGACAATTCTGGAAGCCTGGCTAAAAGTAGAAGTGGAGCAGCCAAGCTGTCCGGTTGAGGGTGTGGAGTGCAGGATGGAGTGTTCCTGACTGATGTGTCAGAAGATCC
Source organism: Protopterus annectens (assembly GCF_019279795.1). Classification (NCBI taxonomy): domain Eukaryota; kingdom Metazoa; phylum Chordata; order Ceratodontiformes; family Protopteridae; genus Protopterus; species Protopterus annectens. Next base: position 82,541,012 of record NC_056727.1, on the reverse strand, counting down.
AGTACTGGGTCCAGGATCCATGGGTCCTCCTGAAGGTAGGGCCAAAGAAAGGGGAACCAAATATGACAAGGCCAGTATGGTGCAATGAGAATTAACCTGCAACTCAAAAACTTTGCTTTCTGTATAACCTCTGGAATCAAGGGAAATGGGGAAAAGGCATAAAGAAGAACCAGGGACCAATCGTGAACCAGTGCATCCCTCAGTGACTCTCCCGGAGGGGAGATTAGGGCAAAGTAGTTGCTGCATTTGGTATTGAAGGGATTGTCAAAAAGGTTGCAGCAAGGCTGGCCCCGTTTGCAAAAAATTTGATTCACAACTTCCTGATTGAGGGACCATTCATGAGGCATGAGAATCGCTCTGCTTAGCCTCTCTGCTATAAAGTTGGATTTCCCTGGGATATGCATTTCTGTCAGAAAGTGTTGAGAAGATATCGCTCATTGCCACACTCTCTGGGTCTCTCGACATAGGGGGTAGGATCTGATTCTCCCCTGTTTGTTGATGTACCATACTTAAACACCAAAATTTAATAAGTAAAGCTTTCGGGTTCACCACCCTTCATCAGTACATAAAAAACAATGAACTTTTCAGAACATTAAATAGGGATACAGATAAAATCACATGATCCAACCAGTCCACTGAGTCTGGAGAGTCACACACCTTTCAACTCACCAAACCCAGGAGTGGCTCGAAAGGTGGAGACACTCAAGAGGTTGAGGGGTGAGAGCCAAATGCCTCCACGTATACTGACTCATCTTCAAAAGGGGAAAGGGACTTCCAGCCACCCCTCTGCTTAAGGATCTCCAGGATGTCTGAAAAAGAGACATCCTCAGAGGGTGACCATGGGGACCCTTCTGAATCCTCTAAGTTGGTATCAGAAGTGACAGACTCAGGGAAGTCTATATGCTTCTTCTTACACTGTCTCTTCCGAGGGACCTCTTCAGGGGGATGTTCCGGGGAGGTATTTAAAGAGGAGGATCCACCTATTGTATCTTCCAGGGGCACTGACTCTCTACTCTGTCAGTGATGGAGTGGTAATGAAGAGGTGGACACTGGTCCCTTAGGGGGAAGAGAGGCTGGAGCCGAAGGTGGAGCAGACTCAGTTGAGAGCATACTCTGCATCACATAGAAGGCACCGTGATCCTGGGCCAAAAGAGACTCCAGCCCCGAGAGGCCGGGAGATCTCGGCATCACTGAGGAGGGGGGCTCTGAGGCAGATGTGGGAGCCGAACTCACTTGAGCCGAGGCACAGAGTGGGAGAGCCGGTTCCGACAAGGGTCTGACTCGATTCCCCCCCCTGAGCGGACCAGGGAGTGTCAGTCCCCAGGTCCCTCGATGGATGAAAGCATTGAGGAAGCCAGAGTAGGTGTCAGAGCTGAGATATCAGTAGTGATTACTGGCTCTGGTGGTTCCAGCACAATGACTTCCATACTCTCTGACTCCAAACTCATTCGAGTTGGAGGAGGAATAGACGTAGTAGGGGGTACCATTGTCAGCTCCAAGATCCGATGGGCTGGGCTCGATAGAATTTCTGCTAGGGCCTGGGTCTGAAGCAACCTCTTCACTACCCGCTCCATGTCATCATCTGATAGCCTGGAGGATGTGGAGGAATGACTGGAAGACTTGTGGCTACCTGCTCAGACTGTAGTAACAGAGACACTGGCACAGAGTGACTCCAAGCACAGTGACCGGCTCCTTTTTCAGCTCTGCAACAGTTCCAATTAGACAGATGGAACTGAGGGAAAACCATGTTTCTCAGGCCCAACAACTTTTGGAGCAGAAGAAGTATCCAGTTTGGTGCTGCTTGTCAGCTCAGACACTGGAACCGATGTAGCAGACTTATTGGTCATATCCGATTTTTTGGTCTGATTTCCTTCGTCCACTTATAATAAGCCCCTTAATATAAACTTATTTTTCCTCACCTGCAAGTCCCTGGCACTAAAACTATGGCAAATGGACCAGGAGTCTTGAAGATGGAGTGGACCCAGGCAGTACACAAAACTAGTGTGTCTATCAGTAATGGACATTTTTTGAGTGCAGGAATCACACTTTTTGAATCCTGACTTGTGTTCCTTAGCTGGTTCGTTAGACATGCTAGCTATAAGGAAAAAACTCTCAATAAATGTTAGAACAAGCTATAACTTTTATAGAAAGAGAAAGATAGCAAAAAACAGGTATCCAAAATAAAATATATATTATTTTTTTTATATATAAGAAGAGGAGGAAAAGGAAGGAGGAGAAGTCTCTAAGTTAAACGACTATCTCCTCCACCGAATGAGATGCCTCTACCTTAAACAGTGTACTCCTAAAAAAGGGAAAGAAGGAAGAAAAGGGGCAAGAATCCTCTAATTTAAATGGATTCTTGAGGAGACAACAAGGCCCAAAGAAAAAGACAGCCGCAAAGGTAAAAATACAAGGTTTAGAGAGCCTAAAATAGCACAAAGCTATTACGATAGAACTAGTAAGTAAAACAGATAATTATTAGGAAGTAACTGTTAGAAAATAAATAAAATATTAAATTTTACAAGCCTGAGCCAGTAAAGCCAATCCCAAAGCTTCAAGTGGCAAATGAGATCTGGGGAATAACCGCTAAGCACCATGGGATAGGATCGAGCAAGTAGAAGCTCTTGAGCTTTAGTATAGGCTGAGTCTGAGCCGAGTTTTGGCTCCAAACCCAAACAGCAGGAATGAAGATGAGATGGGACAACATAACATAGAATATTTCAAAAGAATTTCTTTCATTAAACAGAACTACTTCTTGCCTAACCATGCAACTTCAGTTTTGTTTGTATAACCATCTTTTATACTCTCTTGGTTAGTGCAAGTTTCCTTCTCACCTGCTAAGCCATATGTTATTATTCTTTCTTTTTAGATTAATTTTGCTGCTCTTTTGCAATTAGAGACGGCTGTGAGCATATGACCAGACCTTGTTTCCATTCAGCTTTACTTTTCAATGCCATAACATGATACTGATGTAGAAACCAGACCTGCTGTTGTACTTCCTTTACTAACATATACCAGAAGTATAATGATACTTCTGATTCAGACTGCAGATGCATGTGTTTACTCTTTAGTGCATAAATACAGCACTACTGATTACTTTTACAACTGCCATGTTATACTTTCAATGAAAGTTTATATTGTTTTCATATCCCATTACTTGCTATTGAATTTATCTAATGATTGACTCTTTGGCACTAATGGAAATCTAATGTAATCCAACTTGGAGAAACTACCTGTATATCACTGTGAATAAGAAGAGATATCTGCAGCAAACCTTGACATTTCATAGTAAACCTTTCACAATTTATGCACAGACATTTGGGATATACCACACCTGGGACTGCTCTTATATGCTTACGGACTTAAGCACAACTCAACAATGAATCTTTACTGGACTGCTCGTTAATAAAGGAATTTTATTGGTAGTGACATGTTTTCAATTACAGAAAAGTTGATTTATGTGGAGAAGTACATATGATTGTCACTTCTAATATAATGGTATTACTGAATGCAAATATGTTCGACACATTTATTACATCCCCCACCCTCAAACATTTATTTAGTTACCTATTACAGACATTGAATGTAATGCAGTTGTCAGCATGACATACATAGGCATATTAGTGGTTCCCATCTACACAGGGTTATAGTTGTATGAATTAAATGTTTGGATATTCAGTTATAGACTTAACTTAAGCCAAGCTTTTAGGTGTAAAGGTCATGTGAAAAATGTATCTTGAATTTTTGAATTCCAATGTGAAGTTTCATGAGGGGGTGGGATGTTGGCATAATGGTTAAGGTGCTTACCTTACAAACACAAGGTGCAGGGTTTGATTCTCACATGTGGTAATTGGCTAGGCTGAAAATGGCCCACAAGGGCAGTTAGCCTAGCACTAATCTATGAATCTATGACATGTTGGTTTGTTTCTTTCTAAAAAAATTAAATTTCTTGAAGACATAATTTTTTGAGCAAATAATTACTGGTATTAGTTTTTATCTTATATCACTACAGCTATTTATAGTATTTTATGAATGTGCACTATAACGCAAAATTTAAAATGCACATTTGCTGAAAACAATCTGTTTTCATATTTTCAGCATGTATGCCTGGAAACTATAATAATAAAGTGGCAGTTTCAAAAACCAAAGCATGGTATATGCCTTAATTTCATTTACATAACAGGAAAAATATATTAACTTCTTTCTCACACATGTACAACTAGAATATGTTCTGCCTTATATGGTACCTCTACTTAGAATGTGAATGTCACATGAGTTGCCTTCAGCAAAAACTGTGATAGTTATTTTCATACATAGTCTCCACATCTCCTCTTATCATCATGTGATCACGTTTATTAAGTAGTTATGTTACAGACAAAATCTCTTCCCTTTAAGTAAAACAACCTGTTTGTAAAAGAACATACCTCTGATTTTTGACCAAGATTACGTGAATGAACACTATGGCTGCACATTGATTAACAGCTTAACTTCAGGTCTCCCAGTGTGAAAAAAATAAATAAGCTGAGAGATATGGGATAGTAATTATGCTGGTTTTAATAAAATTCAATAAGTACACTGCCTGGATGCCAGCAAATAAGAAACAAACAGCCTGAAAGAAAATGAAGTAGGAAAGGTGAACAGAAAACACTGACTGGGAAGAATCACTGACTAAAACACCTTAATTGGCTTGAATTTTACAAGCACCTCACTTACACACACCTATTTAATATACAAACCAGAACAAAGCAAAGCCCTACTAGACTTATCACACACATTCACCCTGCTAGGCCACTTCAGTCTAAAAACAAAGTGCTCCTCACTCAGTACTGAGAAATCACACATCAGCAGGAACTTATCTGTATTCAAGCCATGTGGACCACTCCTGGAAATGTGTCCCCTTATCCCACTAGCAACCTTTCTGATTTCAAGACAGATCTAAAATATCTGTTTGGAACTGTACATGCACAGCCCTGAAAACAGATGCATGATCACCTACTCTCTAAAAGTATGCCTGTCTCACTAGCACCTCTATATCTTAGCAGGCAGTAATGGTCTAACATCAAAAGAAGCTCTCACTTTAATGATAACATACTATCAAGGTATGCTCTTCTATATCTTCAGCCGACACTTACTCTTCATTTTCCTTTCTTGCATCCTTCCATGATATTCTCATCTTTCTAATAATAATCAGCTCTCTCTCCATGCCCTTAATTTTTCTTTCTGCTCATTACTCTTCCTCATCTCATTCTATTACTCTGTCTATTTTGATAGCAAAATACCCTGTTATTTTTCTCCTCCATATATTATTAGAAATATAATCAATGTTTTGAATAATTATGTATTAATTAACTTGCCATATGCTATCCACTTCTGCTTTGTGTCTTGCTACTTGCAGTACATATTGCAGTCTTGATTGCAATTTATTATAGTAAAATTTCTGTAAATATATTTCAGTCTGTTTGTGCTTTTATTTGTTGCGGGGATATTCTCCCCGTTGTATATAACTAATCAGCTACTGCAAAATGTTTTTATGTGTGTTTTTGTGGAGCCTTTCTCCCCAGAAGTTTGTAAAATAGTTATCTCCAACTCACTGTAAAATATTTATCCCCAACTCACTGTAAAATATTTAATCTGTTGTGGCATTCAACCCCCCCCCCCCCGTATATAATTACTCAGATAACATTTAAATGTTTTTGAATCTCCTTGGGCTTCTGCTGAAAATGCACCATTGGCTCAGTTTGACTTTCCCAGTTTTCAAAGGACAAATAAATAATATAAATACATAAAAAATAGAATCCTGCAGCTGTCCACCAAAAAGCAGTTCAAACTTCAGCTTTGGTACAACAGATGGCTTCCAGTAACGTAGAAGAAAAAAAACTCAAACATGCTCATAAATGATTAAAATAAATGAAACACTGATGGAGTATATCAGCTCAAATAAAAAGGTGGAAAAATGGAAGAAGTTTTATACAGTTATTCAGATGAACTAATAAAACTGTAAAAATCAGAGATCAAAATGAAGGAAATGCTGGCTGAGAATGAGATTGCTCAAGAAGAGATGTTTCAATAAATGGTCGAGTTAAAGTACAGAGCATGCACAGAAAACCTGAGATTTTCTTCTGTAGCAGAGAAAATGGAAGGAATAGACGGTATTAATTTTATGAAAGTGCAAATAAGCAACTGGGCTGGTATTCCACAGCAGGATTTGGGATTTGTTAACTGAAAGGACACATTGTGTGTAAGCTCCAAACCTGGCCATGCGAAAGCAGCCGAGACCTGTATTAGTACACATTAGCGTGCTCAATCTTGTTTTGACCATACACAAATGCACTTGTTTTTTTGGATCCACTTTTCTGAACATAGATTTACCAACCATATTAATAGTTATTGTCTAATAAAGCAAAATGTATGCTTATTAGTTTTGAATTTGAGAAGTCTTGAATATTTTTCCAACAGGCAATAAAACAAAATGTACTAATATATGTTTTCTCCCAACTTTCCAGTCCTATGAAAAACACAGATTTAAAAAAAAAATAAAATTAATAGCAGACCTTATTTCTCCAGGCTACTTAATTTGATTAACCAGCCTATCTACTGTTAATTTATACTTATTCATTTTGATATTGTGTCCCTTGTTACCCACCCCTCTGGTTACTTACCCTTAAAGCTTACAAATAAGCATTCTTCCTGAAAGGACTCCTGTTTAAGTTTTGGAGCTCATCCTACATAAAATCTTAGTGGCTTTTCTTCTTCATTATTCAACAGTTTGTTTGTCTTTTCAGCTTTTCCCGGTTAGGGGTTACCACAACAGAACTCTGGTCTGCTAATGATTGGCAGTAGATTTTATGGTGCTGAGTTGCCAGCTTGATGCCCAACCTTCAGTGAAGGCATGTACATTCACGTATGTCTTTCGGAGGCCACTCGACCGCAGGAAGGACATGCAAACTCCACAGAGAAGGCACTCCCGCCGAGAATTGAACAGGGAAACCTCTTGCTGTGAGGCAACAACGCTACCGCTGTACCACCACAGCCCATATCTTCATTATTCAACAGTAAAACATTTAAATCAAACACTAAAGCCTCCTTTGGCACAATATCCACTGCCCTCCTGATAACTACTTAAGCAGTCTACCATCTTTACAAATGACATTGCATGTGAACATTTCTTCCCTACCAGAGATCACATCATTCTAACCTAAACCTATATTTCATTGATAAGACTGTGCCAGGTCTGAGCAGAAAACAATACTTTGAGTGGCAAATGAACAGATGCCTATTTTTTTACATTAGTGTTGGAGTAATTATTGACTTTCAAGGTCTTTATTTGTGTGAAACTGCTACCTTACTTTGTTGTACTAGAAAAGAACTTTGCAGTCTATAGAGTTATGACCAGTTAAGACCCTATTTACAGTATTTCTTGTGACATGCAGCTCAACACGTCCCTCCACTTTCTTTTTAAATATGGTCATATTTCTCACCTGTCCCTGATTTTGCCTCATATTTTTGACATGCCCCTAGTAAAATACTTAATTTTTTGACAAATAACTGAGGTTTACTGTGGCATTCCATTTCCATACTCTCTGTTTTTTCACACAGTAAAATTCTGCTTCCCACTAACTTTCTAAGTGAGGGAAAATACTATTTATTAATTGTTTTTGGTTTGGGGCCTTTATCCTTAATTTTTGGCTCTGTTCCTAATGCTTGAGTAACAAAGTTAGTTGTTTTGCAGGGCTAGGCTTAGCTGACATGAAACACTAGTAGAAGTCATCTTCTGTGGTCTGCTGCCTGTTGTTCCACAGGTGCCCATCTCCCCTACCTTCCCTGGATAATCCTCATTCTGGTCTCCCCCACTCCATTCATATTGTGCCTTTCTACTTTTTCTCACAATTTTGTCTTACTCTTCAGCTTTTTCTAGCATTCTTTATACACACCATAACCAAGTAAGACTGTACTCTAATAACTTTTTCTAAAATAATTAAATTAAGCCAGGAGTCTGATGGTTGCTAGCTTCTGAGGTGTATTTATTTGTATTACTTTTCTCCAACTTTTAGATATAAACAGATGCTAAATAAAATAATGAGTAAAAAAAATCTGTCCTCCCTCCCTGACCTACTCCCACCCCCAAAAAAAATATTCATGTTATCTATATCTTTGTTAAACTAGAAATGGATGCATATAGAAACGATGTAACACAAATAATATATAATATTACCAAGATTACCAATGATCTGTGCAAAACCAAATAGTTCAACCATGACCACATACTGTAGATTGATGTTTTTCTTTCTGAGAATCTGCTAAAAAGGGTTGCCTAGTCCAGTCAGACTATCCCAGCCTAGTCAGTGATAATAAAAAAAAGTATTAATTAAAAAAGCAAGAAGTCAAACATTTTAAGTTGATTACGTTTTACATATACACAGCTTTCTTCTTCACCCCAGCTCCCAAAAGGCAGCGACCTTCTGCATACCCCAATAATATCAGACTGGAATGAAACTGAAATAACAAATAGAACATTATAATATATTTCAATAAATTGCTGTGAAATTTGGGTCTACTTCATATGACCTAAATTTCATTTGACTGAAATTCATTTGACTGAGACCAAAACACTGAAAGTTCAAAAGACTGAAAACTCATTTGACTGAAACTCATAACAATGACACATTAAAGTAAACAGTATATGCCCTTTTCCCCACTGAAGTGCGATCCTGGAGTTAGTATATATAGATAGGGGGTGTGGGAGGGGCACAGCCCCCCACATTGTTAAGGAAAATATTGTTTTCTGGAAAGAGTTATTCATCGCAGTTATAAATATCCATATGTATGGTTTAAAATGTATAAAGTATGTGGGAGACTTCACCCCCCATACCCCTCAATGGGGAAGTCTGACTGTAGGGTTTTATTTTACAAAATGGTTGATAATCTACCAGCTTTAGCAATCACAATATGGTCGGCATAAAAAATCCATTTGATATGTTGCACCTCCCAAGTTAATAGTTTATAAACTGGGAAAATAATAAAGGGCCTACATAAGTCTCTAAAAAGGAAATTGAGAGAAAAATACCAGTATTTTCCTGAACGGTGTTGTTAATAACTGTGAAAGTCCTGTTAGAGAGGTAAATACTGAAATATTGAACAATTTCAGCTGCAAAAAGCACAGTAAGATAGTTTATAAATAAATATATTATAATCAGCAATTAAAAAAAATACATTTTAAGCTAAGCTACGGGCTCTGATCAGATTTGCAGTGGAATATTTGAGAAGAAAACATAATTCATGTTAGAACATAAGAAAGGAAGAGATTTTCCTAACAAGCTGATACCTGCATCACTTTTACTGGAGGCCTCCAGACTTATGATTACAGTACTATTAAAATCGGTTATGGTGAGTTTTCAATATTATGTAGTTCTTCTCTGCCTGCTGCTTTCCTCCTTCACTGCGTAAGATGGAATACCCTTATAAAATGATTTGCCAAATTTCATTAGTCATGTTGGTTTCTTAGATTGTGATTGTAACAAAGGGGGATACTGCCAGCACAGCTATCTGGAATTTTGTAAATAATTATATGTCATTTGTGAATATCAATATGATTTATATGAAATGCTTGTGTTACAAATGTATTAAAACTGGATGTCATGTGTATATTAAACTTCTGGTACAGAAGTATGTGTTGAAAAGGTTTTTTCAAACTGTTGTTTGAAATGTAACCACAATGTACCCTACTGGAATAGAACAGAAATGTGCATGCAATCCTGTAACTGTTTAACTATATATATTTTAACAGTGGAAACTGGAATACAGGAGGTTAACTTCAGAAAAGTAACTGAAATTAAATTACTTTATGGCTAAGATGGTCCCCATGATTTAATAAAATCTGTGTAGACAGTGTAGAGCCTACACAGAATGTATCCATGTACATGGCCATGGTTCCCCCTCAGCAGCACACCATGCATATTAATAGTGGTGCACTGCTGACAGAGAGCTGAGGAACATGGATATTGAATCAGTGTAGGGAGAGGTATAGTGGTTACCCATGGCTGCAGATGAGTGTGAAGCTCCTTGTTATGCTCCCTGCCACTGTTGTAATATTGTGAAGTGTGTCAACTGTCTAGTGAGTCATTTTTATGATATGTTATCTTTTATTTAACATTTTTATATATATATATTTTTACTGCATGTTGGCACAGCACAGAGTGCAGCAATGCCAAGCTGTGCTCACATTTAGACAGCTGACACCTGACAGACATCTAAAAATAGAATCTGGATGTAATTAATTATCATAATTAAATTTATGTTTATGTTTTCATTTTATTTTGCATGGTGCGGAGCTCAGCAGAGCCAAGCAGAGCTCATACATACATGGCAGACACCTGCTCAATGTCTAAAAATAGAAACTGGATGTAATTAATTATTTATTTATAAGTGTGTTTAAGCATGTTTGCACAACACAAATAGGTAGTCTAGTAGTATATGTGAAGGTATACTAGTTTGTATAATATCCAACTAACTACATGGGTAGAGTTATGGTCTTGTGTGTAATAGGTTCTAGGTTGGAGACCATGATAGGCTGAATATGGCTGTAAATAAATGCACTATTTTTCTTTAATGTCATTACAGTATTGGGAATTTTGGCACTGCTATGCTCTGCTAAGCATTGTGCATTCACACTAAGCAGTGCATAAACATACTAATGGCTACCAATGTTTGCGCAGTGCTAAGCCTCGCTAAAAAAACAGATATGTAAGTTTTTCCTCTGCTTAGCTTCACTTAGCTAGTTTGCACTCTGCTTAGTGATGCAGTGCTTTTTTGAATATTGCCAAATGACATGTAAGAGCAGAAAAACAGTCTATATTAAGCCCAATAGGCAGGAATTCTGCAACAGTCACTGGAGCTCAATCAACTGTTGGTATGGCTGGCAGTGTTGGTGAAGGTGTGTGCTTTTGGGTGCAGCATGGGTCATTCAGGAGTCCAGGGTCATGGTCAGTCTCCTTATTAAAAAACATGATCCCTGGCTGATGCAGGGTGGATTCCAGGGCTCAGAGTGTAATGAAGAGGCCTGGGACTGTTTGGCCAGGGAAATCATCAGTGTTACTACTATCCCCCACACAGGTGAGCAGTGTTGTCATCACTTTGACGACCTGAAAAGGAGGAAGAGGGGAACTATAGAAACCTGGTCCAGGAAGCTTGAGCTGGGAATGCTCCACAAGTATATAAGTATGTCTTCTTCAAGGATTTTCGACTGGAAACAGGCTGTCTACCCTGCTTGTATTACATTTGAATACTTAGTATTTCTGTATAATATTTCAAATTATATATTTTTTATTACTTTTTTGACTTAGGATAAGTTTAAGTTCACTATTTCTACTACTATTATCTGATCTGATTAATATACAGTGATTAACTAGATATATATGGATTGAAAATGTTCCACACAGAGGAGTTTCTTACACTGTTTTGTTTTTGGACCAACTATACTAGTTTATTGGTTTTTTTGAGGCTTCGGGGTACCACGGAGACTACTTGTTTTATGTCTTCCTCCTCTGTCTAACCAAAATGCAAGCTGAATGTCTGCAAAACTGGTATGCATAATGGTGCGCTTCTCTCGCAACAGCTGCAGCTGAGATGGCTCACAGTGTTGAGTCCCATGCTTGGCTCCTGGCCAGGATTTACCGTGAGCATAGTAAGTATGGATTTAGTATGCCAACTGTAGTGCAATAAGCAAGAAAGAGTAAAGAATTTACTGCAATAAAGTATACACAAGAAAAACTGTACTGCAATAAATGGGCATGTAGAACTATAGTGCAATAAATGGGCAATTAGACATGTAGAGCTGTAGTGCAATAAATGAACAATGAGAGCTGTATTTTAATAAAGCATTAGCAGTGCCAATAACCATAAGCAAAATGTTGTTCAGCAGGATTGTGTTATCAAAACCATTCCAGTAGAGCTGTATGCATTGATTGTTTATGGTAAGGTTGCTGCAGTCAAGTGTAACAGTGTAATAGCTGTAGCCAGCAAATGTAATGGTCTGCAAACTGTATTGCACAACTCATAGTACTGTCCAAGGTTGTCTCCAGCCCAATATTGGTCACATAATGCTCTCTCTTCCAAAAAACATCAGGTAGTAAAGGTATATGGGTCAAGCAGCCCAGTCCATGGGCAGATATTGTGTGATATTTCAAACCAATAACAATAAAATATGCTCACTAGCATTGTTGATTCTAAACTACAGCTTTTTTCATATACAGTGGATATAAAAAGTGTACACACCCTGGTTAAAATGCCAGATTTTTGTGATATAAAAAAATGAGACCACAATGAATCATTTCAAAACTTTTCCCACCTACCCAACTTACTTCACCCACACGTACCTATATCCCTTCCCCAACATTCCACTCACCTTAAAAAAAAATGGACACTTGTCCCAAAAAAAATATATATTCTCCCATACATAGCTCCCATTTTAGGGTTCCTATTAGAATGACGAAAATGCATTTTGTCGAATATGCTGTTGTCGACACATATAGAGCAAACAGGCAAAACAGCGAAGTAGCTGTTCAGCGAATTCTTTCCCTGAGAAAGAAGTCACTTGACTGCTTTGTTGCTTTGCAGTGTTCTGCAGTGTAGTGTGTTCCCTTGTCTGGTATAGCTCCCGAGAGTGAATGTGCAACAGTTACTGACCTTAGGGTTAGGGTGTGGGTTAAGGTAAGTGCATATGTATGAAAGTGTTTACTGTTTTTTATTTTGCATTAGATGTATGGTTGAATTACGAGTGTATGTGTTTTCAGCTGTTTACTTTTGTTGTGGGGGGGTAGAATTAGGGTTAAGGTAAGTGTGTATGTGTTTGGAACTGTTTATGTAAATGTGCAAGAGTTACTATCTTAGGGTAAGGGTGCGGATTAAGGTAAGTGCATCTGTTTTAAAATGTTTACTGTTTTTTATTTCCGTTAGATGTATGGTTGAGTTACATGCATATGTGTATTTAGTTGTTTACTGTTTTTTGGGGGGTAAAATTAGGGTTAGGGTATGTGTGTATGTGTTTGGAAGTGTTTAATGTTTTTTTTTTTGGTTGGAACAGCGATTTCTTTCCCTAGGAAAGAAATTGCTGTTCTGTGGTTTCAACATTTTCAGCTTTCACTGAAAATGTGTCAATGAAACATTGTTCACTGTTTTCAGAGTTCAATGTTTTAATATAGTCCCCCCATTTTGCATGTGTCCACTGGACACACGTAATTTGGTTCAATTGGCTTGACAATGCAGTTATGTTGTCCTCACCCCTCTCTCTGGAGTTTGCCAATCCAAATTCATCTACAAATTCTGTCAAAGTGCACTGTTGTTGCTGTACAAGAAATGGATAGCTATGGTTCTTTCCTATACCCTTCCTGCACATCTATCCCTGCCTTTCACTATGTTTTCCTTCTGCTTGCCCCCATTTCACCACTTTCCTGTCTCCCCTTTTTTTCTTTATATTTTTTTAGTGTGCAGATTCACTAAACTCAGCAAATTAGAGCTATAATGACTATATCTGTTTCCAACATTGTAAGGCACATGTACAAAATCAACACCTCTGCATTGTTTTGAAGCCAAGCCCATCACATCTGCAGCACACTGCATTAACCCACCATGCCACACAACTCTTACTTAGAACAGGTGGTTTAAACAAAACATAGTAATTGCCAATTAGTCATTAGGCATGTTTCAACGGAGCTCTGGGTCGTGCTGCACCACGCAAACTGGAATCAAAAGTAATGGAATAAATGGGAGTGTACCTTGGACTCTGCTGCAATAATACACCACTAGACGGGTCTATATTATAATAAGTTACAGAACATCGAATTCCATATGGTAAACACCATATGATCAAATTTCCGTAACTTCGAAAATAAAAAAATAAAAAAATAACAAAAACTTACCCTGACAGGTTAAAGCAGGGCTGCACCCCCCACACCCCCCGCTACTTAAATATACCAACTCCGAGATTGCGTTACAGTGTAGGAAATGGAATTTTTCTCTTTCTGCACCATACTCTGTTAAAGTGCGATCTCGGAGTTGGTATATTTAAGTAGAGAGGGGTGTGGGGGGTGTAGGGGGGCTTGCCCCCCTGCCGACACTCTTTAGGTTTTTTGTTTTTGTTGTTAAAATAATTTTAACTGAGATTCGATGTTTTAATAGTTTGATGCATAACGTTCGATGTTTATGCATTTGAATTATTAACTTTTCATTATAATGATATGAACCCCCACTAAACAGCCAAACACATGATAATGGATGTAACTGAGGCGTGTGATGGTAGGTAAATGTGCCCTTTTATCAGTGACATGTAGAAAGTCACCTGCTAAGGCATTTATGGCAAAAGAGGTATTCAAATGGAACTCTGGTGCAGAAATACAGCCATATAAATTCATGCACATACTGATGGATGTAGTAAATGTATGTCAAAGCCTGTATGTGTGCATATATTTCTTGCAAATACACCCACTGTAGCAGTGACTCAGTCTGTTAAATGCCTTCCCTACAGTACATTTTGCCCCACACAGTCGTGGGTTCAGATCCAGTGTTGTGTTGCATTTCAATTACATTATTGTGAAGACAGCAATTAATGAATGACTCATGCAGTCATTATCCACACAAAGCATTGCAATGTAAATAACTACTGTTTTCTGCTGGAGGTCACAGGCTTGAAGGTAGGGATAACCATCACATATCCGTATAGCATTACTATATGTTGCCATATGTCGCCTAGTACTTTGTTATTGACACAGTTGCCTAACATACATACCTTAAGCACATGCTGTAACTGGAGTGTAAAGGGTACACTCACCCTGGCTCTGCCTCTACAACAAGGCTGACACAGCTGATGCAGATACACCTACAGCTTGTTGTCCTCCAAAGTGCTGACATTCACTGCCTTTTTCTATTACCTGCAGCACCAGCTGCAGCCTGTGGTACACACAGCTCTATGTAAAGGTTTCTGCTACAGACCTACCCTCTGAGGCGATGTAGTCTCCTCACTCCACTAATGCCCATCTCAACAGCTAATAAAGGCCCCCTGTTTTACATGAAGTCCTTATATATCGCACAGTGGTTGCATGTCTTTGGCTAATGATAGTGCAACTCAGCTGTTTTGGCTACAGTGAGCATATCAGAGTCACAAATAGGTTTAGAGGCAGTTCCATCCATGCATGAATCGTGCTATCCCCAATAGAACCAAGACCTCCTCCAAAAAAGGAAGCCAATCTGGTGATCCCTTGCCATAAACAAACTTTACAACAAAAGGAAGAAACTGTTGCAGAAAAGAGGAAAATCCCAGGATGCAAATAACTCCCTTACCAGCCTCAGTAAGAAGCTGATATCCTCATAAAATCCTCCAAAGCTAGTTACGAAAATAAAATTGCCAAATATTCCAAAGACAACCACAAGGCATTCTATAGCTATGTCAATAATCTAAATGGAAATCCTCAGATCTGCTCTGAGCTACAACAGAATGTCATTAAATATACTGATCCCAAGGATATTGCCAATGTCCTGGTATATCGATTCAGTGCAAACTTCACCCTCTTTCACCACCTAAAGGGCCCATCTCAATACTGAATGATTTACTTAGAATCTAGTCTAAATCCAGTAATAATGGTCACAGAGGTAAAAAATGCACTCTCCAAAGCTAAGAATACAGCATCCATTGGACCAGATGACATCCCAGGCTGTGTACTACATGAAATACAAAATGAACTGGCACTTCACCTAAGTGTCATGTTTAATCATAGCCTCATCTCAGTCATCATGCCCACTGAATTGCGCACAGCTGCATTTATCCCACTCCACAAGGGGGTTCCACCTTGGATCCCAGGAACTACTGCCCCATCAGTCTGATGAGCCTGATCTGCAAGGCCATGGAACATATTATCATGAAACTTATAAGTAAAGGCATTGGCAACCTTCAAACACTGGAACCCACCCAGTTTGGGTTCATGAAGGGTCGATCTTGTCTCCTAAACCTGATTGACTTCTTTGAATCAGTCTGCAGAGCCATGGACAAGGGTAAGGTGGTCCACACAGCCTATCTGGACTTTGCCAAGGCCTTCGACACCATCCCCCACTCTGGAATCATAGATAACCTTACTAAGCTGGGCATTTATCCCTACATCACTCGATGGGTTGCCAACTGGCTTACTGACAGAACCCACAGTGTAAAAGTAGCTGACTCCAAATCCAGCTCCAGACAAGTGACAAGTGTAGTACCTCAGGGTTCAGTTCTGGGACCGCTCTTGTTTGGCATCTACTTATCTGAAATACAGGCCAACACTAAGGGACTCTGGCTTACAAAGTTTGCAGATGACTGCAAACTGGGATCTATTACTGAATCCCCAAATGATGTGGATATTCTACAGAAGGGCCATACAGAAACAGATGCTTGATGCCAGAGCCATGGGCTCAAGCTCAATGCCAAGAAATGTATAGATGTTCATCGTGTTACCCTGCTGCAGTCATCACACTTGGGTTATCCCGTCATCAGGTGGTCCCGCAGTCGGCCTGAATTCCAAAGTCTTGGTCTGGCTTCGGTTGCTGTCGCTTCTTCCCTGATGTCAGTGTGCCAGGGGTATATAAGAGGCATCCAACGCCATTTTCTTCAGTCTTTCTTGCCACGCGGTGCCTGAAGCTGAAGCAGTTCGCAAGTGCCGGTCAGCCGACACCTGAGATTTTCAAATCGAATTTCAGTCCGAAGTCTTCAAAGCTAAGTACCCCATTGGGGAACCTTTTCTTGCCTCAGTTTGATGTCAGAAAAAGTTAACAATTGCATTTCTTGTGGGAAGCAAATACCTCATAAGGACTTTCATTCTTATTGTATACCTTGCCTAGGCCTAGACCACGACGTCACTGGTTGTCGGTTTTGTGCTATGTTCAATAAGCGAACTATAAAGCGACGCTTTGATTTTGCACGACACTACTTCGGTAGGAAATTTAATTACACTATGCCGTCGAAGCAATCGACTACCGGCATGCATAAAAAACACAAAGATAAAGACAGGCAGCCTAGATCCAAGCCAGACTCCGAGGCCTCGGCTGGGCTGGTTGCTGGTTCTCCGGTTTTCAGTGAGGTGCCTACGCAGCCCCTGGTGACCACAGAATTGCAACCCCAGAACGCTTTGGATTCTCAAGCAGAGAGTTCTAGGCCGACGCAGCCATTTTCTTTAGGCCCTACCGACAACATTGCAGAAGGAGAAGCCGGTGCTGTGGAAACACCTTCGGTTACAGAAGGTGCCTTCAGACTGACTACTCTCACCATAAAATCTTATGCTGAGCTTAAGACTCCTCTAAAACCAAAAAAGACTGCATACCAGTCTCCAGTCCAAGGCCCTATGCCTAAAAAACAGATGCTTAAAATGGCTGAAGATTTGATTTCTTTAATCAGGGGTTCCCAACCCCCCCCCCCAGACAAAAGGCCTAGACAAGAGGAGGATTATGCCTCCTCTGATCAAGTGTCTATTTCCTCAGGCTCCTCTGAGGAGCAGGATTACTCCTTTCCCCCTTATGAAGATTCTGATGCTGAAGATTCCATTCCCTCAGCTTCTCCCCCTGAAGACTATTCCTTTGGGGAAACCTTACATACCATGAGGGAACATTTCCATTGGGAAGGTCAGGACTACTCCGATTCAAAGAAAAGGCTCAGAGAGTTTCTTTTGCTCCCCCAGCACAGACCACTTGCTATCCCTCCAGTTTTAGACATTGTGGATGATGTTTACTTAGAATCTAGTCTAAATCCAGATTCTCTGCCTCCTGCTCCAGCCAAACCAGACAGATATTATAGAGTGCCTGACTCACGCAAATTCCTTTACAAAAGCCCTGTTGCTGACCCAGAGACAATCTCCCAGGGTCCCAAAGGGGCTAAGGCTTCCATGGCTAAAAATCCTATACCCTCTGAAAGGGACTCCAGAGCACTAGATAGGTGGGGGAAGAAGGTTTACACCTCAGCTACTCTACCTATGAGAGTGATAAATTGTCAATTTCACATGCTGAAATACCAGCAAATCCTAATGTCTCAAATAAAACAAAAGATGAGCACGCACCCACAACAGTCTGAATTCAAGGAAATGCAGGATCTGTTGCATGCAGCTGAACAGGTGGGCAAACATACTTTACAATGTGGATTTAATTCCTTGGAAGCTTCCTGTAGAGCAGCTGTTACTGGGTCTGTTATACGTAGGCATGCTTGGTTAAAGGAACAAACTCTGCCTGATCATGTTAAAGCAAAGTTACTAGATGCACCCTTACAGCAGGATGTCTTATTTGGAGTTAAAGCAGAAGAGGTTTTAAAGAAAATGGAGGATAAGGCAAAATCTATGGAGACGGTCAAAGATTTCTTACAGGTACAACCCCCACAGCTTCAGCAGAAATTGGCCAACAAATAATTGGTCCTTTCCAGCTTCTGACAGACCACAGAGGGGTAAATACAGACGCCCAAGGGGCAGAGGTCAAGCATAAATCCCTTACAAACCTCACCAATGGGGCTCTGCAACACAGAAGGGAGGAGAAGACAGGTCCCAAACTATTAGAAGACAAACACAATGACTTAAACCTCAAACTGCCAAGCAAAGCTCTTTTGGCAGCTCCCTTGGGAGGAAAATTAGCACATTTTGCAGACAACTGGTGCATCATCACAAAGGGCAAATGGGTCCTAGACATTATCTCACAAGGATACAGATTCCATTTCCACACCTTGCCAATGAAAAAAGGAATGCCAAACCTGCCACAAAATCAATGGGCAGAGGCACAAAAACAAATTACAGCTCTCATGGACATGAGAGCCATTCAACTGGTACCTACACAGGAGCAAGGCCAAGGATTTTACTCAAGGGTCTTTCTAGTCCCCAGAAAGGACAATGCTTGGAGACCCATTCTGGACCTTTCGATTCTAAACACCTTCTTGCAAGTACCCAAATTCAAGATGCTAACACTACAGCAGCTTCTTCCCATGTTGGGCAAGGAAGCTTGGCTAGTAACATTGGACCTCAAGGAGGCATACCTGCATGTCCCTGTCAGACAAAATTGCAGAAGATACCTCAGTTTCATTGCAGGTTCAACCCATTACCAATTCTCTGCACTGCCCTTTGGCTTATCTACTGCACCCAGGGTCTTCACAAAATGCCTGGCACCAGTAATTGCATACTGCAGACAAAGAGGAATTCAAATATACCCATACCTGGATGACTGCCTCATCCAAGCAGAAACCAAGGACATTCTCTTACAGCATCTGGCTTTTGTAAAACACCTTCTAAGTTGCCTAGGGTACACAGTAAATGAAAAGAAATCAAAACTAGTGCCCTCACAAAATATGACATTCCTGGGTGCCAGCTTGAATACAATGGCCCAGATGGCTTATCTGATACCAGACAAACAACTACAACTAACTCAATACTTCAAAATAATGGCAACAAAGACCCAACTCCCAGCAAGAAAAACTCTGCAGGCCTTGGCCTTCATGGCATCTTGCATACTACTAATACCATTTGCAAAACTGCATATGAGGAAATTACAATGGTACCTGAAAAGCGTATGGACTCAACTCAGCCACAGCTTGGAAACAATGATACCTCTCATTCCCTGCCTTCAACAGGAGTTTCTATGGTGGTCACAGGCATGTCACCTCAACAAGGGTCAGCCTTTCACCTTACCCCCAGCCAGGCAAACTATGACAACAGATGCATCGGACTATGCCTGGGGGGCACACATGGCAGGACAGTGCGTTCAAGGCATATGGACTGCAGATCAAAGAAATCTGCACATCAATCAAAAAGAAATGTTAGCTGTACAGTATGCTCTGACAGCCTTCAAGGACCTCTTGCATCCAGGACAGCTTATAATAAGGACAGACAACACCACAGTAATGTGGTACATAAACAAGCAAGGGGGTACACACTCCTACCCTCTATGCAGGCAAGCAATGACCTTGTGGAACACAGCACTGGCTTACCAAGTTCAATTACAAGCTCAATTCCTGCCAGGAAAAAAGAACACATTGGCAGACGACCTAAGCAGGAACATCATGGATCCCCACGAGTGGAAACTGGATCCACAAGTATTTGCAATGATAACTCAAAAATGGGGGTGCCCAGACATAGACCTGTTTGCCAACCCCCAAAACTATCAGCTATCAAAATTTTGCACCAGGAAATTTCACCATCAAGCTTGGAAAGTGGACGCACTCTCATTCAGTTTGAAAATGCTGACAGTATATGCCTTTCCTCCATTGCCCCTTCTCACAAAGTTGCTGCTGAAAGTCAGGATGTAGAGACCCCGAATGATACTCATTGCCCCAGACTGGCCACGGCAGCACTGGTACCCACTACTAAGGAACATGGCCCATTGCCCACCATGGATTTTACCACAAATTCCTCATCTGCTCACACAGCAAGACAGTCAGATTCTACACAGCCAGCTCAAAACCTTAAATTTGGCTGCATGGCAAATCACCTAAGCAACCAGCCAGCTCCTCTTTCACAAGCTGTTATGGATGTCATTCTGGAGGCCAGGAGGTCCAGCACCACGAAAGCCTACTCAGACAAATGGAAAAGATTTTGCACCTGGAACCAAGCTAAAGGCCAAAATACCCTTGAGCCGGACATACCTCAGATTCTACAATATTTAACTGAGATGTTACACAAAGGACTTTCTTTTTCATCTATTAAAATCCACGCCTCAGCTATTTCAGCTCACTACAACACGGATTCTCCCTTATTTTTACATCCACTTCTAAGGCAGTACCTCAGAGGGGCCAAAAACATTAGGCCTCCCAGGACAGCACCAACACCAACTTGGGACCTCAACTTTGTTCTGGAAAAACTTACGCTGCCACCTTTTGAGCCAGCTTTCTCAGCTGATTTAAAGTTTATATCATGGAAGACTGCCCTGCTGCTAGCAATTACTTCAGCCAGAAGAGTCTCAGAGCTACAGGAACTAATGTCAGTAGAGCCTTTCCTCATTTTTCATCAAGACAGAGTTTCTCTATGAACTAACCCCTCCTTTATGTCAAAGGTGGTATCCAGTGTGGCTCTAAATCAAACGATCCATTTACCCACCTTCTTCCCAAATCCACAGATCAAGGGAGAAAGACTCCTGCACTCCTTGGACATTCACAGGCAACTACATTACTACTTGGATAAAACTAAGGTTTTCAGAAAATCTAACCAGCTTTTTGTATCCCATGCTACAGCATCACAAGGAAAGGCTATCTCAAAACAGACCATTTCCAAATGGATAGGACATTGCATACATTTTTGCTACACCCATCATGGAAAACCAGTTCCTGCTAGCATAAGGCCCCACTCCACCAGGGCAGCAGCTACATCTACAGCCTTCCTCAGGGGGGTGCCAACCAAGGATATTCTGGAAGCTGCAACTTGGAGTTCAATACACACCTTCACCAAACACTATCACTTACCACTTTACTCTAGGTCTAGAGCTGGCTTCGCCACTGCAGTTTTGCAGGGCCTTCTATCCTCCTCTAACCCTGTTTGACTCCACCTCCCATCCTTAGTTTTGGGATTCAACCCAAGTGTGATGACTGCAGCAGGGTAACATGATGAACATAGTACAGTTTTGTACCTACCATAAATGTAGATGTTCGAGTGTATACCCTGCTGCAGTCCAGGTTACCCTCCCTCCATCCCCTCTGACCTAACTGAAACCTTTCAATACCTTAAAATCTGATACAACCTTTGTGGTGTATTTGTTTATAGCTGGAGGGATGTTTTGTTTGTGCTAAACTTTTATTACTGGTACTATCTACTGATCACCTTTTGGGGGGGGGGGGGCACCTGACATCTGGGGCAAGAAAAACTGAAGAAAATGGTGTCGGATGCCTCTTATATAACCCTGGTGCACTGACGTCAGGGAAGAAGTGACAGCAACCGATGCCGGACCAAGACTTTGGAATTCAGGCCGACTGCGGGACCGCCTGACGACAGGATAACCCAAGTGTGATGACTGCAGCAGGGTATACACTCGAACATCTACATTTATGGTAGGTACAAAACTGTACTTTATCCCCTTTGGGAAAAAAAACATGTACCCATAAATTACCACATAAGTGGCAGTACACTAAACACTGAAAGTGTGATAAGAGACTTAGAGACACAGGTGGACAGTGGTCTCACCTGCGATAACCACATCGCCCCAACAGTCAGTAAATCTTCTATGTGGCACACCTCATCACTTAGGGGTTTTCATCCAGAAAAAAGGAGGTCATTGTCCCACTGTACTCATCCCTCATTAGATCCATTATAGAATACAACGTCCCATTTGGTATGTACCTCTCAAGACATTTGCAACAATTGGAAAGGCTGCAGAAATACCTCACTAAAAGAATCACAGGCCTAAAATAGATGCTCTATGCTGACCATTTAAAAAAAACTCCACCTATACCCTGTCGCATATCGTCTACTCTGAGGCGATCTCTGCTTAACATACAAGGCTATGTCAAACTCAGAGCTGTTGGACATGCTACACTTAAAGAAATCCCAATCCCTCAGAGACACATGCTCCAGGGATCTAAACCTTGTCATCACAATGAACAAAACATGCTGGAGGGATAGGTTCCTGACCCAGATACTCCCCATACTCTGGAATAGACTGCCCATACATGTCAAGCAGAGAGGCTCTTTGACCCTCTTCAAAGGAACCTTGATGATTGGATGGGAGATAGGAAATTCACCCCGGGGATCACATCAGTCGCCCTGCTAGACAGGGGTCCAGGGAAGTAACTACTGTGGGAAGAAATAGCCAGGAAATTGTTATGGCTAGGCATGTATAGGCCCTAGGGCTTATAGCTTAGTACCAACCTATGAACCTTTGAACCTATGAACTTTCTTGCTAATGAGCAGCATGTTAAAATGGAAGCAGCTGGCTATGGGCAAACATTCTGTATGAGACTTTCCTCACACAGAGCACACTTTTGCAAAACAGTACTAGTAGCACATTTCAACAGAGCAGTACTGCACTCCACCAGGTATGTAACTGTTTTTTGTGTATAACAGGATACAGATAAGAGGATAGAAGTATGGGGAATAGGGAGTACAGCAGTAAGTCTTAGACCTGTGGTAATAACATGTCATTAATACCAAGTTGTCTTATACATACAGAGGACATACAATATATCAGGGTTGCATTGTCTTTTGTCATTGTGGCACACTGCTGTTTTTGGACTGCCCCAATATAGTGATTGCAATAGCACACTGCAGTTTGTCTGGCACTGGTCTTACGACATATCATTGAGTGGTTGGCCTTAGGGGACATGCCATAGTGGACCGCAGCATTGGGCGTGTGATCATGCAGCAGGATCTCTCATGGAACACAGGGAACTACCTCAATAATGATACTATCTCGGTTGTATCCACACATGTAGTATGTTGTCCCACTGTGGGGTATGACATGTGTGAGCAAGCAATGGATAGTGCTGGCCATTTTGTTTTTGCTGTATCTGTACATAATGGACATCCATGTATTTGAGTCTGCAATGTGTTTCCCTTTTGGTGTGTTTCAGGACTAATGTATCACAGAAGGCATGCCCCCTTTTCAGATGTGGAGAATGAGATAATACTTCAAAGACTACGGCAGCATCATCACATCCTCCTATCCAGGGGGAGGCATAACAGGGAACAGCAGGCTGCACTGTGGGCAGACCTTGTCTGGGATGTGAATGAGACTGGCCACCAGGACAGGAGATATGAGCAGGTTCAACACCTCGCTACAGGCATGGTGAATACTGCATGACAAAGAGCAGCTGATGTAGCCAGGGATCGTGCCATCACCAGTAGAGGGCCTGCAATGGAACAACCACTCATGATCACTGAGGAATTCCTGGTGAACCTAGGGAGACATGCCAGCTCCCAGGCATCTATCACACCATACATCATGGAGGTGGGTGCCACGGTGTCCACAGCAGAGGAGCATGTGATAAAACTTATTATAATCAGCATTGTAATACTGCAGCAGTCATTCTGTCAGGCTGTACATACCTTTACGTGGGTGTCAGGTCTATGTGCTGTGGGGGGGTTAAATCACTTGTACACTCATACTCAGAATGTCAGCAATGCATCAGTGAACACAGTACCTACTGTAAATGTGAGATATATGCAGGTATTACCTTGCTGTGCTGCATCATGTGGTGGTACTGAAATTACCTCACCCTCACCTTTTTACAGGTCCATCAGGAGTTGTCCAAGGCCATGGTCCTGCATCTGGTAAGCTTGATACTGTTTTGTTATGGAACATACATATGCTGTTAATGGTAAGGGCCAGGGTAATACCCTATGTACAGGTAATATTGTGTATAACCAGAGTAGAATGTTTGTATGCTCCAGTCTTTAACAGTTACCTAAGTTTCCTAGAGTGGGTAATCAGTGGAGTTTAGTTGAACAAGCAGAAACACTTTTGCAGTTATAGTTAAGAGCGAAGCCTCCTGGTGTACATGAGACAATTAATCTGACATCCCTTGTACATACTGAAAGGTCAATGGTACATACCTTAGGCACTGAAATTTGTATTTGCATATATTTTTTAAGATAGGTGTACTGGCCAAGTACCATGTGATTTACCTGACGTACTTGTTAAAAAGGCCTTAATTTGAATGTATGTTGTTGTGAGGAAGTCTGCTGTGCATGAAAGCAGAGATGAGAGGATGTGAGAATGGTAATGCAGTTGTGGGTCCTCAATATTATGACTGTTTGTGGATTTTCCATACATAATAGAGCAGATAATAATGTACTGCTTTTGTCTTGGTTTCTTACAGGTGACCAGGGGGTTGGGGTCTCTCCCCCACACCACCTGATGGCATTGTCTCTTCGGACTCTGATGATGATGGTGACCACACTGAGGCACAAGTGGGGTTGTTGGTGGCTGAATCTGTCCCAGAGGCTGAACTCACTCTCCTGCACCCATTGTCACTGCACACAGTGAGTATGCCTACACATACCCAGTTGCCACAGGTCTCATATATAAGACAGTCAGAGGGTGGAGACATTGAACAGGCCAGTGTGGCAACTATGGCTTCAGTGAGTGTAGACTCTGGCCATAGGCAGACAGCTGATAAGGTCCCACACAGGCAGATTGACAGGCGTGCTCATAGGAGAACTGCTGTCTGTCCATCACCTATTGCAGGTGTCAAATCATGGGCCAATCGGCACATGTTTTGGGCCATCATGGAGACACAGGCACATTCTGAATGGAACCCCAAATGTATGCTTAGGGTTATGGATGTAGCACAGTCTGACATCCGTGACTGCCTCCACCGCACTTGAAACACCTTGGATCATTTCACTGATGCAGTGTCTGTCTTGGACTGCACATTGTCTGTGCTGGAATGTGTGGTTGCAGTTGGGCGTTTGATCCGTGGACATAGGCCAGCAACCCCATCTGCTCAGAGTCCATGAGGCCATGCACTTTTACACTCCCATAGTAGCAGTACATCCAGCGCTATAGAGGGGAGTGTGCTGTACACACCACAATGTGGCAGGCCATGGGCATGTGGTCCTGGGTGGTCCTGTGGGGGACATGTTCCCAGCAGACAGCTGTCACCATCAGGTACTAGCACCGTGTCTGACCTTGGGCATGGTGATGTCAGTGTAACTCTTGACAGAACCAGTTCCCATGTTCAGGGCCAGAGACCATGAGCTGTCAACTCTATACAACTGTCAACTCTACCATGTATGGAACACAGCTGTCCAACATACACGTGTAGGGCTAGCACTGAGCTTGACTGTGTACATGCATACCACATCACTGTCACATGCAGGATACCTACAGACACACACAGCAATTTTCCATGCTCCATCTAACCCGCTACCCTTCCTGACTCACACACATGCTGTCAAATGTTTGGCCAGTGTAGGCCTCCAGCACCCCCACACATCATCCTATGCAAGTGATGATATGTGTGCCACATCCCTGTCATCCTTCGCATTGATGCAGGGGAATGAAGCTATGTGTCTGATGCACAGGGTGACTATATTAATTGACATGTACTTGTGTAATGCAGTATTGTTTTTCATGCCACTGGTAGTGGTCACCAACATATACTGTATGTTGGCATGTGTCATGAGTACACAGCCTACTTATGTTGTATGATGTTGTACTGGTGGTATTGTTGCACAATGACAGGTATGTCACAGACCTGTGTATATTTCTGTTGCTGGAATCTGACAGGATAACCTATGGACACATGGCGGCAGTGAAGCGACACAACATGGCATGGCAGCACAGCAGAATATGACTTCAGCATGGTACAGCAGTGTATGTGCATGGCTCTGTAGGTTGACAGTCTACCAAGGGCAATAGTGGTGGTCAATGTAGTCGTGCATTCATAATTTGTGATAAGGTTTAGTACAAGGCAAAGTATGACCTTAAGGGAGTGCATATGCTGCCTATCTGTCATGAGCATAGTAGATGGATGACTCACTGTAAGGACATTAACCTACTATGTGATGTCAGTTCTACATGCTTGATGGGAGGCATTTGTCTAGCAGACATAAACACACCCTTGAAATAGACCCTGCCTAAGAGTACACAGAGCACCTCAATGCACCTCAGCACATGCTATCTGTTTGATTGACTGGGTGCCCATCATCTCAACACACAGCATCTGCCTGAGTCCCTCTTGGACTGGGGCAATATGTGCTGGTCCTGTACCAAGGGGTATACAGATGTGAGGGATGTATAGCAATTATGCTAGTTAAGTTCACATGTGCTATGGCCCCACAAATAAAATGATGTAAAACTATACCTACTAATTTACATAAGTTATCATATGTATGCCATATGAATATACACATGCACCATGTTGGGCAGAGTGGGATGAGATTTTCTACCAGTATAGGCTTATACACTATAGATCATGCTACTTATCACACACGCCATGGGTTAAATCTTGTTATTACACTGTCAGCTGGTACCCTTGAAATGGCTGACATCATCAGGCCTTGTAGAATAAGACCATGTGGAAGCCAGCAGCAAGTTATGAGCCCAAAAAGCGCATAACCATTGCAAGTGGATAGCCCATGAGGGCATCTCTGTTGTTTTGCAGGGGCATAAATACATATATATATATATATATATATATATATATATATATATATATATATACATATATATATATATATATACATATACACACACACACACACACACACACACACACACACACACACACACACACACACACACACACACACACACACACAAAGTCAGCTGCAGTGAGATTAGAACCTCTTCCTGTCTAGGCTTTTACACTATAAACCACAGTACTTATCGCACATGCCACAGGTTCAGTCTGTTGTATATATGATTGCAGGCACAGTACTTGCGCATTACACAAACAAGGCTTGTGCTTAACAGCATCTGTGGCCTGCAGCGTGATATAGGTTCATACTGTTATCTGCATCTAGTATCCTTACAGTGAGATAACTGATGTTATCCTAGCTATTGTGTGTACAATTACCAGTATGGCCATATGTGGCTGCTTGCAGTTAGATAGGTGACACTGTGGGCATGGACAATGTGCCCTGTCCATACATGTGTTGACGCCATTATACATTACACCATCTGCTCACAAGTGTCTGTCTCTGTGGTGACATCCAGCAGGCATAGGGGTCTGTAGATACGTGGATTATGTACTCTTGCACTCTTACTTTGGATCCTTTGGGCAACATTATGGCTGTGTGACACTGCAGTTTACTCACCATTATTATGGTATGTTGGACTTGCAGACATCCACACACATATTTCTGTATATAACAGGGATATATGTATAAATTCAGCTGTGTGTGTGTATGATATGTATATATTTTATGTAGATATATGGGGGGATTCTATGTATCATTTTAATATATATATATATATATATATATATATATATATATAGCTATATATATCTATTTGACACTACATAGCAATATATTATGTGTGTGAGAGACAGATACTGACAGATGAATATGTATAAGTATATGTCTGTATTTATAGACATTTATACATAAAGGGTCATTTCAATGAAGGGCCAACAGAATTGCGCTCATTTTTACTAATTGTACGGGCATGCCCGGTGGGAATGTCAGTACTTATAATGTGACTCCAGGCCACACCTACCTGTATTCCAGTCTGGGATTTTGTATGTTACAGACATTAACATCTGCCCCTGTTTCTGCAGTACTGCATTTCACTCAAAATGTCCACAACATTCCCCAGCTGTCTGCTGTACTAAATATGTGACTGGAGTTGGTAATAGTACACCAACAACAGACCTCCAGTCTGCATACCTCTCAACTGTCCTGATTTTCACAGAATGTCCAGAGTTTTGCCTCATATGTTTGGTCTGTCCTCACACATTCTGGTGATTTATTGAATGTTGACATAAATACATTCTACTAACTACAAACAATTGTGAGTCAGACTTTATATCCATTGAAAAAATATATGTACTACTGCAACACTTTTACTTCCAGCAAGGTTTATGGACCAATATTTAAACTCTGTCCCTATGTTTGGACCTTTGTCCCCCCAATCTTTCTGGCTTTGTCCAGATTTCTTGCACTGAGGTTAGGAGGTATGACATTCTGTGAGAAGACAAACATACTACTACCTCACATGCAAAAGATATGAGTAAATCCAGATTAGAACCATCAATACCATTACCCATGCTAGCTTCCATACACCACTAGACAGAGAGGGGTCATCCATCACACATTCAACAGCATACATATGTACATTGCTCTCCTGCATGGAGAGACATACAATGTGTGAGTCCTATCTATGTTACACCACTGAGATTGCCTGGTCCACTGTTATACCATAGCTAATATTCTGTTAAAATGGTTATATGGGTAAACTGCTGTGTTGGGGGTGGAGGAACAACAGCACATGATCAGCTTGGGTAGACAGTTGTCCAAATATCATGTTGCCTACTGTTTAACATCTCCCTTCCCTGATGTCATGAATATTCCAACCAGGAGGCCTAGTAAAAATTAAGTAACACATACTATTGGGCTGGGTATCAGTTGTCCCATGTGGATGTTAACTCTGACCAAATAGCCCACAATATCTTCTTGCATAACAGCAGCAGATTCATACATACGGTACCTTATTATAGTAATCCTTACAATTAGTGTGTACATTAGAGACTTACCTAGAGAATGCAGCAGTTGACAGAACTGTAGTTCAGGGCTGACTCTGTGTAATGCAAGCTGTCTACAGCCAATACATGGATAGGTACAGGTTGTGTGGGTTGGCTGGACTCAGCTATTTTTTATATGAATGTGAGTCAGAGTAAGGTGACTGTCCGTTGCATCCTAGGTTGTCAGTGTATGTGCTATGCATTGTCTCTTAGCCACTGCCAGGACATATTGGGCACATCTATGTCTGCCCACAGGGACATCATCATGGAGCTTCTCCTCAGAGTCCTCCTGTGAGTGTGCCTATGGTGACCTTGGCACTGGTGGGGGTCTGTGTATCCCTTCCCTCTGCTGACCCTGCCACAGCTGTTCTGCAGGATCATCTTGTGTAGCATGACACATACTATAAATATATGTGCACATGTGGCAGGGCTCCACCAGCTATATCCAGGCACTGGAAATGTAACTTCAGCAACCCAAACACATGCACTGTAATGTGCCTAGTTTGTGCACGTGCCTCGTTATGGCATTCTTCCATGGGTGTGTGTGCATTTCTAATAGGTGTCATCATCTACGGTTCCAGAGCATAGCCAGCATCCCCCACTAAATGGCCGTGCGGAATGTCTCCCCTAGCAAACATCTGTTACAACTGTGATGCATGCCAGATATGGGAGTCTTGACAGCTGCCAGGGCGGCCAGCACACACATTCATGATAATGTCCTTGGCATTGAATACAACCTGGCAGTTGGAGTGGTATCCCTTGTGGTTGATGTAGATTCTATCCTCCTCACTGGGTGGTGGCTTGATGTATACATGAGTGCAATCTATGGCATCCAGTACCTCAGGGTAATGTGCTACATGGTAAAAGTGTTCCATATTTCTGGCCCTCACCTCAGGGGTGAGGGGAAAAGAAATGTGCTCACTGTCATGTGGTAGCATGGCATTGAGGAACTGGTGGAGTACTCTGGATGCTGATGCCTGTGAACCCCTCATTATGTCCCCACTTGGTATTTGAAAGGTACCTGTGGCTATTATCCTAAGGGCTACACATACCTTTGTTTCCACTGGATGGACTCCCCTGTGTTTGCTCTAGGCTTGAGTTGAGGGCAGCAGATGCATCTGCCTAATATATCATTGACATAATTTAATGGCCCTAGTTTAAGTTAAGCAAGGATAAACACTAATTAATACATTGTTGGTCTTTTAGATACTCTGAGCACTGTGGTGCACTTTGTAAATGCATGCCCCATAGGTAAACACTGCTAAGCAATCAATGTACACCCCCCACACACTTTCACACTGAGCACAGAGGTGAGCCATGCAAATATGTGGAAACACGAGCCCTGTAGGTAAACAAAGCTCAGACATCAGTACACACCTCCTAGACTTCCATGCTCAGCATGGCAGTGTGGTGTGCAAACAGGTGCAGCTAAGCTCCAATCAGCTTAGAAGTTATTGGACACACCCTCTCTTGATGACAGTTACCTCCTCTGTGAACACCAACATGGTTCTCTGCCTACACGGAGGGAATATGTGGAAATGGTTACCCCATTATGCTGTCAGTATCTTCACCTCATTTGCAAAGGGATCCATGTTCACAACCTGGATACTACCCACTTTCAAGCCCTTCCACGTTAGCAACAGCACCAGTGCACCACTGTAGATACTGCACGCAGGGTCGTCTAATACATTTCTGTCTCATGATATTAATATTTGATTTTTCCATTTTTTTTTTTACAGGGCATGTTTGCACACCTAGCAAACATGCTACGATTATTAAAAAAATAATTTATTTTAATATATTTACTGTAACCTTTGGAACACAGATAGTTTGATCATGTCTGTGTGTGCTATGCCATTTCTGTCTGTCTACCTACATTTTTACAGCCCCTTTTGTCTCTCTACAGAGGTGTACACACAATTCTTCCATGTACACTACAGAAACTGACACAGGGTCTTCACATCTGCCTATCTGCTTGCTGGATCACTCTGTCTTACTTATTTGCATGAGATTCACCTGCTTATGAGGTGATTTGCATGTCATGGAAGTTTCCTTGTTGGTGCACGCATGCTTACCGCTCAGCAGTGCTTAATGAATCTAAAAATGTTCGTGCCCATGTTAGCAGCATGGCGCAATGCCTACAGGAAAAAATGTGTAAGCTTTATTAAATTTCCCCCGGTATCTTTCAGCTTCAATGCAACAAGGAGACACAATGTCTAAAGCTAGGGAGCTTTCTGTATTGTCTCTAGGGTGTAATAATTACTAGTCTTGAAATGTGAAGAAATGTAATTGTTTTATGACTTCCAGCATCTGCCAAAGATCTGAGGTCTATGTATTTTCACAGGTAGATGCTAAATACTGCTAGCTTCCAGCAGTGGGGGTTGAAATGCTACACTAAAGAAATCCCAATCCCTCCGCACCACACGCTTCAGAGACCTCATCCTCATTACCACAATGAACAGAACGTACTGGAGGGGACAGGTTCATAACCCAGAGACTGCCTATGCTATGGAATAGACTTCCTATACATGTCAAGCAGAGCACCTCACTGAACCTCTTCAAGAGAAATCTTGATGAGTGGATGGGAAATAGAAAATTCAACCCAGGGATAACTTCAGTGGCTCTACTCGACAGAGGTACTGGAAATTAAGGTCAGGTGGCACCATGCCAGGGTAATCCTATGGCTAGGCTTTCAAAAAGGCCTAGTACACACCTATGAGCCTATGATAGAGTCAGATGACAAGAAATTATATCAATCTGCAAGCTATCCCAGCAGTAATATTTGAAATATTAATTTGAGAGGTCTCTTACAGAGACAGTCCATTCTGTATTCAGTCTAGGATCTGACAAAAAACATTCACCACAACATCTGCCGGGTTCCTATTAGATGACCGAAGACACATTCTATCAAATGCATCTTGGTTGAACTTAAAACAATGAAAAGGCAAAATAGCGAAGTGGCTTTTAAGCAAATTCTTTCCCAGGGAAAGAATTTGCTGGTCTGCTTCTTTTACTTTGCCGTTTTTGGCACTGTAGTGCGATCTCAGAGTTGGTATATTTAAGTAGGGGTGTGTGGGGGCACAACCCCACACATCGGGGTGTGGGTGGCAAAACCCCCTACTTTATGTATTCTTTCAATTTTCTTTTCTTTTTTTCATTTTTTTTTTTTTTTTTGAAACAGCAATTTTTTTTTCCCTTGGAAATAAAATCGCTGTTCTGAACTTTCGAGATTGTAAGCTTTTGCTTACATGGAGTTGATTATTCATCATTCGCTTTTTAAAGCGTTCGATGATATAATATAGACCCCATCTGTCTTTCTCTGATGAAGTAAGTTACTAGGGAATAGTATAATTCTCTTGATACAGTCAAGGATATACCAAAGCTTAGTTTAGATATGTTTTTTTATTTATTTCAGACTGTCCTGTAATGTTGTTTTAAATATTGCCTGTGATTTTGAACTCTGATATCACTGTGAATATATACTGAGTATTTTCTTGTTCTTTTATTATTTATTATTAAATATATTTAAACATTGGCTGTGGTGATGTAGCAGTTAACATTGTCACCTCACAGCAAGAGGTTCTCCGGTTTGATTCTTGGCTGGACCGCCTTCTGTGTGGAGTCTGCATGTCCTCCCTGGGGTCGAGTGAGTTTTAAAAGACATGCAGGTAGGTGCATGTGTGTGTGTGTGTGTGTGTGTGTGTGTGTGTGTGTGTGTGTGTGTGTGTGTGTGTGTGTATCTGTGTGTGTGTGTGTGTGTGTGTGTGTGTGTGTGTGTGTGTGTGTGTGTGTGTGTGTGTGTGTGTGCGTGTGTGCGTGTGTGTGTGTGTGTGTGTGTGTGTGTGTGTGTGTGTGTGTGTGTGTGTGTGTGTGTGTGTGTTTACCTTCTGTGAAGGCTGGGTGCTGGGCTGGAAAATTGACACCATAAAAACTCCATTGCCAATCAATCTGTGGACTTGTGATCTGCTGTGGTGACCCCTAACCAGGAAAAGCCGAAAGACAAGATTAGATATATTTAAACCATTCACTGTGGCTGATTTGTCTGGAGACATTGATAGGTTCATAGGTGTGTACTAGGCTAATGGCCCTGGAGCCTTTACAAGCCTAGCCTATAGGATTACCCTGGCATCATGCCACCCGACCTTAGTTCCCAGTGCCTCTGTCAAGTAAAGCCACTGGAGTGATCCCTGCGGTGAATCTTCTATTTCCCATCCACTCATCAAGATTTCTCTTGAAGAGAGCCATTGAAGTGCTCTGCTTGACATGTATGAGTAGTCTGTTCTATAGCATGGGCAGTCTCTGGGTTATGAACCTGTCCCTCCAGCATATTCTGTTGATTGTGGTAATGAGGTTGAGGTCTCTCGAGTGTGTGATGCTGAGAGATTGGGATTTCTTTAGATGTAGCATTTCTAACAGAGCTGGGTCAGACATTGGTTTGTTAGTCAAGAAGAGATTGCCTCTAAGTAGGCGATATAAGACAGAGAATAGTTTAAGTTTTTTGAGTCTGCCCATATAGGACAAATGTTTAAGGCCTAGGATTCTCTTTGTGAGATACTTTTATGGCCTCTCCAGTTGTTGCAGGTGTTTAGTGAGCTACATGCCAAATGGCACACTGTACCCAATGACTGGCCTAATAAGAGAAGAGTAGATGTGCCACATTCTGATCACAGTGGCAATGTGGTGGTCAAAATAGAGGTTGCTGTCAGCCTGTGTTCCCAGATCTCTTATAACACCTTTTGTGTCTAGTGGACTACCATCATTGTGGTAATTCATGGGAACCAGGCTTTTCCCAAAGGGGATGACGACACATTTTCTGGCATTGAGCTTAAGGCCATGATTCTGACACCAGTCGTTGGTCTCAGTGAGCCCTTTCTGTAGGATATCAACATCACTTGAGTAGTTAATAATAGCTCCCAACTTGCAACTGTCTTCGTGTTGGCCTGGACTTCAGGAGAGGACCCAGGACTGAACCTTGTGGGACTCCACTCGTGACTGGTCAGCAGTCTGACTTGGAGTCAGCTACTTTCACACTGTGGGTTCTACCTGTGAGCCAGTTTACAACCCACCTAGTGATATAGGGGTTGATGCCTAGCTTAGTGAGTTTTACTTTTTTTCCTGAGTGGGGAATGGTATCAAAGACTTTGGCCAAATCAATGTAGGCTGTATGAACCACCTTGCCTTCATCCACAGTTCTGGTGACTGACTCAAAGAAGTTGACCAAGTTGAGCAGGCATGATCTACCCTTCATAAACCCAAACTGTGTGGGATACAGAGTTAGGAGATTCCCTATATCCTTATTTATTAAGTCCATGATGATGCGTTCCATAGATTTGCATATCAGACTCATCAGACTAATGGAGCTCTAGTTCCCAGGGTCTGTAGTCATTCCTCCTTTGTGAAGAGGGATGACTGTAGCAGTGTGCACTTGGTAGGGACAAAGCCTGAGGTGAGGCTGTGATTGAACAGGGCACACAGTTGAGGTGCCAGTTCACTCTGTAGTTCATGTAGAACACAGCCAGGGATATTGTCAGGTCCCATAGAAGCTGTATTCTTTGCCTTGGACAGTGCTGTTTTAACCTGTGCAGCAGTAATACAGGGTGCCTGGCAATCTACTGGTATTGTGGCTGGTCCTTTGGCGGGGGAGAGAGGGGTAAAGTTGGAAATGAATCTGTCGGCCAGTATAGTGGCAATATCTGGTTGGCTCGGTATAGGAAGTACCATTGTGCAGTAGTTCAGAGCAAATCTGGGTATTGCCGTGGAGATTCTTTGCATAACTATAGAAGGCCTGGTGTTTGTCTTTACTATCTGCTGCAATTCTGTTTTCATAGCTAGCTTTAGAGGATTTGAGGAGGGATGTCAACTTTTTGTTGAGGCTGATAAGGGAGCTTTTCCGGTCTTGGGACTTCACCTTGTTCCACATCAGTTGCATATTTATTTTGTGACACTGTGTGGGCCACTCTTAATAGCCTTGCTCTTGGTCAAACTACCATTTGTATTAATATTAATATTAACATCAATAGTATTGGTATTAATATTAATATTAATATTAATATCAATATTACACAGTAAGATTGGGCATCCTTTGTTACGGGCCTTAAAGTAGATGATAAGGAGTTGGCTTGCGGCAGAAATAACTACCTTATAGTCTGGGTGGCATAGCCAGTAAACCTGTGTGAGCCTTTCCCAGTTTTGTGTGTGTGTGTGTGTGTGTGTGTGTGTGTGTGTGTGTGTGTGTGTGTGTGTGTGTGTGTGTGTTTGTGAATCAAACCTCAAAGAGTGTGTGTGTCAGCTACTTGGGCAGGAACACATAGCACTAGTTGGACAGAGAGGGTCCTGGAGGTCTTGGCTTGCCCACTCAGCTGAGATCTCAACTCTATAGCTGTGCCAATGGTGAGTGTTATTGAGAGTCTAGAGAAAGAGGGAGAAAGCATCCCCAGACTGACTGTGGTGTCTGTGTGCTCTTAAGGGAAATTGCACTTGATCCAGAGAGCTGCATCTGGAAATACTGTGTATGTACTTGCTATCCTTCCAGAGAACCTCCCCCACTGTTGCCAGTGATGAGGAATGAGGCATCTTGATTAATGGTTGGCAGTAGTGGGTTGTCACAGTGGTATATATTATTCATTTTAGAATGTCAGATAGAAATACGCATAAGTATTAAAGCTATTTTAGAGATTCTATAGACGATACATACCTATGCCTTTAGTGCTTATGTATAATAAGCTGAAAAACATTAGTGAACATTCTCAGACTAGAATAACATTAAAGTCAGGGAAGGAGGGAGAGAGAAAGAAAATGAAGTTATAGAAAAAATACCACAATACTAGTTAGAAAACTCACACATTTAGAGACAAATATCAATAAACTTAAAGAACTATGAGAAGACAAAAGATAATTCAGTAAAGACATGATGATATAATTCTATAATAAGGCAGGATTGTTAGGACATAAGCCGTGCAAATGGAATTGATGGACTGACCTTGCAGTGAAAGGGATATCAATAAGGATCAAACCCAAAGGCCTGGACTTTCTCTGAAGCAAAATACATACCCAAAGAGCTCTGGCTGACTATGTTTACAGATCACTGGAAGCTAGGTGCAGCCATCTAATCCTCAAATGACTTAGCCATTCTGCAGCAATTTTTGTCCCAATTAAATAACTGGTAACAAACTCTCCGGCAGAAACAAAATGCAAAAAATGCATTATTGTATCATTTGGAAAGTCATTAACTGGGGAACTACCACATTGACAACATAGCTTGACCCAGGTTTTGGGGATTTGGGAATTTATGTGGACAGTGACCTAATGTTTAACCAACATATACCTATTTTTGTAAGAAAGTCATTCTATACTAATTAGCTTATAAACCTAAGGATTGTATCTAGATCTATGGATGTCATTGTCCCCCTTTACTCAACCCTCATTAGACCACTCACTGAGTATAATGTCCCCTTTGGCATGTATCCATCCTGAGACATGCAACAACTAGAACACACAGAGAGGTACCTTACTAAAAGGATACAAGGCCTAAACAACATGCCCTACATCCTACATGGATCGACTCAAAACTTTGCCACTATAAACAGTATTCTACAGGCAGCTAAGAGGCGACCTGTGTCTGACATACAAGGCATCGTTTGACACAATACTGGCAGTTTTATTGCACATATGCACATCAACCAGCATCAGAAATACTTAGTCTGGGGATCTAAACCTGGTCTGCAACATCTACAATATAAATAGAAAAATTTGGAGGGACAGGTGTATCGATCTCACATAGGATTCGACTGGTCTGGAACAGACTCTCCATCTTTATAAAACAAAGCTAATTCCTATACGTATTCAAGAGCAACAATGGATAGGAAACATAAAACTTACTACAGTACTTCCCCTCTGTACTACTAATGGACATATGTAGCACCTAATGCTTTATCCTATGCATGGATCCCCTAAAAGTATCTATGGCATGATCCCAATTATTCACATTAGGGAGAATATATAATTATTGACCATAGGATGGATAAGGTTAGTCCAACACCAAATGGGATAGGTTAATTTGAATGCCAAAAGGGAAACTGTCTCGGCATAAAATGGCCCACAAGGGCAGCTGAGCTTGTACTTACCTACAAACCTATGATTAGTGCAACTGCTGGGAAGTTAACACTTTCATGTCTATAGTGACTTTTTGTATGCTTCCATTTAATATCCAGAGCTCCTTATGACATTCAACATTTTTTGGGCTTGCTTCCTTAACTGAGTAGGATATCTAGTAATAACATATACAATGTCAAACAGCAAATTGTAATAAACAAAATAACACTAAGCCTGTTAATCAAATATGTCCTGCACCAGAGAAATTAATCACTGCCAGTTATTCATATTTGCATAAGTGCGATGGCAGCATGTTATTCAGGAGCATGATGTGAAATGTCATTCTGGGAGACAAAAAATATACTGTCACCGGTGTTACCATTATCCAGGAATTGTAGAAAGGAGATTGATAGTAGTTTGCTATTAATTTTATACACATGCAGCATTTACATATACACATTACTATTACTGCAGCCAAGTGATTTACAAACTATTGCATGGCAATAGGTGGAACTTAGATGAATTTGAAGAAAATCATCATGATTTTACAAAACAAACTGCATGCATTGAAAGAGATACTTAGTATTATTAATATTGCTAGTTATACAAGTAGACCTTTTTTCACATTTTGTCACTATTTCGCATAAAGGAATTTATTGCTGTCAAATCTGGCTTAACAAACATGCTTTGACACTTTATGTTTAGGTTGTACAGTTTCCAAGATGCAAAAAGCTGTCTGTCAAGCTTTAGAGAAAAATATAATTCTGAGTTTGATTGCATTATAATATATTATAGTATTAAAGTAAATAATGTGAATCTATTGACTAGTATCATTGTAAAGAAGACCATGAATGGAACAGAACTGCTGTTTGCTCCATTTTACTGTATTTATATTCTCACAAGATATTTATGTTTGCTTGTCTTTGGCCTTTCAACAGGATTTTTCTGAAAATGTCGAGGAATCCACAGGCGAGGAGAGGCTGCTACAGGTGTGACACTCCACAGGTCCTACATGTGAATGACTTAAAAAGATGTAAAGGGGATTATTAGGAGTGAGAGAGGATGAACCTTCCATTGTCACTAACAATCAACAGATAGCACGGTCAACAATCATACAGTGCAGCAGTTTGATAATATACCAAGTGGTCCCAAGACCCTACAATGACTGTACCAGTACACAGTGTATGGGCAGACAGCAACAGTTACAATAGTATAATGTGAATGGGAATAAGGGACAGTATATTGACTCATGTCCCTAAAAATTACCACCATTTACATACAGAGCATTAGAAACAAAATCCCAGAATTCCATGCTTGGTTATCACATTCTAGACCTGATATAACTGCTGTAACCAAGACATAGCGAAAAACATAAATAAAAAACACCAAATTTCTCCCTCCAGGTATCTCCTGTCTGAGATCAGGCAGACACCACAAGAAAGGGGGAGGAGTTGCACTCCTCTACCCTAATTCCTTTACCATTGTCCCCTATTCAAATCCTATTCCACAATTTGCTACATCTGAATTCACCATAGCACATCTAAAAATGAACGACTTCAAAAGTTCCTGCTTCATTGCCCTATACATTACACCGGGTAACAATATCCCCATCCTAGAATAAATCTTAGCCTGGACCTCAAATAATATCCATAACAAAACAATAATTTTAGGTGATCTTAACATAAACTGGCTTGATCACATGACAAACTCTACCAATGTAGTGATTAATCTCTATAACTTCACTAAGCTGATCACTAGCATAACCCAACCAAGAAGTAACAATAACAATGACTCCTTCCTGGACTGGATTTTAGTTTACAACCCTGACAAAATTACTTCAGCAGGAACTCTTCCCTGCAACATTAGTGACCATCCACCTACCTACATAACATGCAAAACCACCTCCACCTTAAACCACCACCAATATAAACCCAGCAGAACTTAGCTAACTTCAGCCCAACTAACTTCAACGACACATTGACTAAAATTAACTGGAGCACTCTGAAAACCTTACCCTTGGCTGAAGCTGTTGAATTATTCAATTCAACATTTCTAAACTTCCTCAATAGAATGGCACCCCTTCAAAACAAGAGAATAAAAACAAATCATACAATCTGGCTTACTAGAGAGAGACCAAACAACTTATGACCACTACAGACAGAATATGGAAAAAATGGCAGAAAAGTAAAAACCTCATTGAACTACAGCTCTTTAAACAGCCCCGCAACCAAGTCAAACGTCTAGTCATTAAAGATAAAAAACAATACCACATCCATCTCCAAAATGGCTGCAACCATAAACCAAAAAGATTTTGGAACCCAGTTTTTACTCTACTAAACACTGACACCAACAGTAACCCCTGCCAAAATCCTGAAAAACCTTCTGCTGAACTTGCTTCACTTTTCAATTCCTACTTTATAGTAACTATTTCCAAACTATCCACCTCCTTTCCTCAAACTAGTCATAACAATAACCCAGCAACTTACCTCTCATCTACAAACTCTTCCCCCCAGCTCTTTACTTTCTCTCCTATTCCCATTTCCACTATATGTAAGCTATTACTAAAACTCAAACTCTGTAGTACCACCCCAGATAACTTACCCCCTGAGTATCTACAATTGTCAGCCAAATCCATCAGCTACCCCATTAGTATTCTCATAAACAGATCTATCCAAGAATCCTATGCACCTTCCATCTGGAAAAAAGCCTACATCATACCCTTACATAAAGGAGGCAACAACACTGAAATCTCAAATTCCCCCCCTGTTGCCATACTTTCCCCCATCTCTAAAATAATGGAAAAATGCATTCAAACTCAACTTATGAACTTTCTACTGCAAAACTTATTGTTATCCACTTCTCAGCATGGCTTTTGACCTGGTGACAGCACCATAACTGCTCTCCTATCCTTTCTGAACACTGTCAACCTCAATGGCAATGATGGTAAACTTGTCTCAGCACTATTCCTCGATCTCTCAAAGGCCTTTGACACCATCTCCCATTCTCTTCTCCTCTCTGAGCTTTTACTCCTAGGCATGTCCACTTCCACTCTTGACTGATTTACAAACTATCTTACAAACAGACAACAATCTTCCAAATAGCTACACTCCTTCTCACCATTTCTCACCACTGCCACTGGAGTCCCCCAAGGATCTATCTTGGGTCCCCTCCTCTTCTGTCTTTTCATTAACAACTTTCATTCTGACATCACTAATGGATCTATAGTACAATATGCAGATGATGCCACTATCATCTGCACTGGTACCTCTGAAACAGAACTTTTGACCATGACCCAAAACACTTTCTCCACCACAGAAATTTGGATAACCAATAACCACCTTGCCCTTAACCCCAGTAAAACTAAGCTCCTCATATTTACTTCCCAAAAAAACACCACCCTTAATAAATCAAACTTTATCATCTACTCATCTAACAAAATTGCCATAAAGGTTGTCCCCCATACCAAGTTACTCTGTGTTATTATAGATGATAACTTAACTTTTGACCAACACATCCAAAATAATATTAAAATAAAAACATCAAAAATGTGGTATGCTTTACAGCTATAAACACTTTTTAAACTACTCCACTCTAAAAACACTTGGCAGAACCTTTCTCCTACCATCTCTTCTTTATGGTGCCCCCATTAATAAAAAAAAAATCCTATCCTCCTTAATAAATAAGCTGGACATCTGTTGCAACAAAATTGCTACGTTTGTGACCTGTGTTAAATATTCTTCTTACCACTGCCACTCTTTACAATCCATAAATTGACTAGAAATCCCACAATGCCTCACATATATACAACTATCTATAGCACACAAACTTGTATAGAAACCCCTGGAATGCCCAGCCCTCACCTCCCTTCTAACTTTCAATCTACCAGATTAGCATCTCATATCTGAAAATCAATGTGTTATCCAAATAAGTAGACCAAAATTCCTTGCGGGTCAGTATCTCTACTCTTTCACTGCAGCCAAACTGTGGAATGCTGTCCCATCTCATCTCATAACCATTAATAGTGCCCCCAGTTTCAAAAAGTCTTTACAACAATATCTGTCTTCTCAAAGGCTCTGCCCATGTACTATCCCCAACTCCTCAATAATCTGATTTCCTGTTATAGCCTTTCTACCCAATACTCACCTTTTCTCTCTTCTTAATGTGTCACCCTTGGAAATCTATCTATATCCAATTTTACCTTTTATGGCATATAAAAATTATTGTAGTTACCTACTCTTGTATATGTATATTACATAAAGTACTCAGAAAAGGCCTTCTGTTTAAAATGTAATATATCATGAATGCATTTGACTTATCTATATCCTCTGTTAAACTACACACATTATACCCTGCTATTAACCATAGTTGACTTACTAACTACTAGCCATCTAATTGTACAATGTTCCTAGTTATTCTCCTGTCTCATACACTTTCTGTAACTCAGTTATCTTTTTGAAATTCTTGATTAACTTATTTATTTTATCTGTATTCTGTTTATGGAATTTTTCTCCCCGGGCCTCCACTGAAAATGGTCTCTGTTCAGGCCAGTGGACTTTCCCAGTCAACAAAAGCAAATACATAAATAAATAAATAAATAAAATAATGCAAGTTCTGTTTGCCAGAAGCCATTGCAAGCCTGCTCATGGAATGACAGGTACAACCACTGTGAATCATAGTACATGTGCTGTGAAGGAGCAGCACAATATAAAGGTCTGTAAGGATCAAGAGAGAAAAAGAGAAGGCTTTGAAGCAAAGGCAAAGCAGTGTAATCAGCAAATCGCTAGTAAACTTGCTTTGTGACAACACTCCACAAAATATAGGCAATACATCTGCAGTAAGTTCTTAAAGTCGCAAATGTGCCAGAAGAATACAGGTTGTGATGGACTCTGGGCGTTTTTTTCTTTGCAATGCATGCATAGCTCGTACTGGCTCAAACCCCTAGATGTTACTGCTGGAAAACTTCTTTTAAAAACAGATAAGTGTGGAACTGCTTATCATCCTCACTCCTCTTAATTTACTGCAGGTATTTGAGATAGTGCCATAGCAGTTAAAACTCTTCATTCCATTACTGTTTTTATTTTTTGATTAATTTCAACATAAAGAATTTTTAAGTTTCACAGATATTGACACAAACCAGGAACCCAGACAGGCAAAATAATAACTGTAATGTAAAATACCTGTTGCAGTACAGAAGAGACTGAGAAACAAAGCCAGCCAAAATCAGCATGCACGTTTATTAATTGAATGATAAGTGCTTTCATTCCACTCTTCACAGAACTTCATCAGAACTCTGATGAAGTTCTGTAAATAGCGGAATGAAAGCACTGAACTTTCAATTAATAAACGCGCATGCTGATTTTGTCTGGCTTCATTTTTCAGTCTCTGTTGTACTGCAACAGGTGTTTTACATTTCGTAGATAATGTCCTTGTATCTGAGGCAATCACATATGTTTGACTTTCACAAAAATACACATAGAACTTATTTTTTTTGCTAAAGTCGACTTTAAA
Source organism: Protopterus annectens (assembly GCF_019279795.1). NCBI lineage: Eukaryota > Metazoa > Chordata > Ceratodontiformes > Protopteridae > Protopterus > Protopterus annectens. The sequence goes on along the minus strand of NC_056727.1, from coordinate 82,498,258 downwards.
ACTCTTCTTTCATCTATTCATTGTATTCTGTCTTCATGCTGAAATTACTCAAATTGCCAAAATGTTAACAAAAATTGTGACAGTGTGCATTACAGTTTTATAAGTATGGCTAAGTAAGTGGATTTGGCAGGATTAAAGTCTTCTACAAAGCTATATTATTTATGTTATTCAAGGAGATATTAAGAGTAAAGATAGTATAGTTGCTTTTTTCTGTTTCTGAGCTAAATAGTTTAGAATAACTGCTTCAAAGCACTGGAAAAAATGTAATGTTTAATGTGCTGTAAGAGTGGGCTGCAGAAGTAAGTAAGAAAATATGCAGGCTTACTACACCACCAATAGAACTTCACTGCACGGGCAACTGAAAAAGGTAAAGTTTCTTTCTAAGTAGAGCCATTTTACAAGGTTTTTGTTCTCTTGAATGGCTTGCAACTTTACTTCTTGCATGTATATGAAGTGGTTTCATTGAACTCTGGCAGCATTCATAAACTTACAGCACATATTTTGCTCTTTTTAGTTTTGTTTGTGTAATTTTGAGACCGTCCTTATCTGAAAAAATATTCATTGTATATTTCTCTGCTGCATTTAATAGTCACAGATAATTATCTTGCACAGGTATCACTTTCAAGCCTTCATGCTATCAGCTGTGGGAAATAAAGAGCTCCTTTAGCTCTTGGATGCTTGTCAGTCAAATGGGCCACAGCTGCAACTGAGGGACAATGAATATTAATGCACCTCTGGGATGATTCACCCAGTTTCCCTACTTCTAGCAATAGCAGCAGCTTCAAGGATCTACCTGTTAGCTTAATCCGGAAGTTCTGCAGGTAATGCTGTTATATTTTTTTAAGAATGGAGCCTGTGGTAAGAAAGATACTTGTTTTACCTTTTTTCAAATAATTCTCATTCACGTTAGAAAGAAAAAAAATCAAGACAAATTAAAAGCAATGCAGAAGCAGAATATTTGTGTAGAATATTCACAGCATTCACAGGAATCTATCTACAACTACGCAAACACCTAACCGGGTAAAGCCGAAAGACACAACGCAAACACCTACACAGATTTACAAAACAATGTCAGAATGCACATTTCTAAACTGAAATGCACAGAAAGCCATAGGATGAGCACTTACATCATAATGTGTTTAATATTTTAATTATGCAACTATACTAATTTTGAGGCACTGCAATATGGTTAACGGAAGCTTTCTATGTGTTAATATGTATTTACTTCTTGCCCGAAACATTTTGCACTTTTGTAAGTGACCTGGTAATGGATATGCTATACTCGAATTTGATGCTTTTATCCTCCATTTACAGTCTGTAAAAATGTATGCAGGTTTCTCAGCCTGATAGAAAACTATTAGATTAGAATAAATAATTGTAAACTGGTACACTGAAAAAAATACAGTTTCAGAAATATATGTCAACAGAAATAGCACATGCTTACCTTCTGCCATTAGTCAGTTTATTGCACTTGGTAACAGTTACAACAGATTCTAAGATGTTTTTTTACTTTGTTTTTTGTACAGCTGGGCATTCGTGTATCTTGACTAACCCTGTTCTCAAGATCTCAAGATATGGTATTATACATATGTGAAGGCCATTATAAATAAAAATCATTCAGAACAGAATAAACACATGGAAATTATTTTGTAAATATATAATCAAACTGTTTTTTTTTTTACAAACAAATATACTAATTTCATTCATGCAGTCATGCTTAAACTCACTGTTATCAAGTTGTTCAAAACGTAAAATATTAAACAATACCAGTACTGAAGGGCACATTCTTATGTTGCACAACAGTTATGTAACTGTAACATTGACTTGAGCTATATAACTAACCAATTTAGTGCAATGGCTTGTTGCTACCATAGGTTCATAGGTAGGTACTAGGCTATTGGCCCTAGGGCCTATATAAGCCTAGCCAAAGGTACCCTGGCTTTCGCCACACAAGAAAATTATTTTCCTGTGCCACTGTCGGGCAGAGCCACAGAAGTGATCCCCGCGGTGAATTTCCTATCTCCCATCCAATCATCAAGGTTTTTCTTGAAGAGTGCTAATGAGGAGCTTTGTTTGATATAGATAGGTAGTTTGTTCCAGAGTATGGAAAGTCTCTGGGACAGGAATCTATCCCTCCAGCATGTTCTGTTTATTGTGGTGATGAGGTTTAGGTCCCTAGAGCATGTAACTCGTAGGGATTGGGATTTCTTTAAGTGGAGCATGTCTAAAAGCTTGTTTGACATAGCTTTGTGTGTTAGGCAGAGATCGCCTCTGAGTAGGCGATATGCAACTGAGTAAAGCTGCAGTTTTTTGAGATGGTCTGCATAGGGCATCTCTTTGAGGCCAGTAATCCTCTTTGTGAGGTATTTCTGTGGCCTTTCCAGTTGTTGTAGATGTCTTGTGAGGTACATACCAAAAGGGGCATTGTACTCTATAATGGGTCTAATGAGTGACAAGTAGAGGGGAACAATGACCTCTTTTTCCTGGATGAGAAACCTTTTGTGATGAGGTGTGCCATGTAGAAGGATTTCCTGACTACTGTGGTGATGTGATTATCAAAGGAGAGACTACTGTCCACCTGTGTCCCAAGGTCTCTTATCACACTTTCGGTGTTAAGTAGGCTACCACCTATGTGGTAGTTCATGGGTAGTGATACCTCTCAACTGTCCATGATTTTCAGGGACTTCCCTGATTTTGACTCAAATTTTAATTCTGACCCTCTTAATCTCTCCTAAAACTAGTGACTTTTGGAGGAAAGGTGGTGAATTACACTTAATGAATAATGACAATAAATAAGAGTTAGAAACTTCGTTTACTTCAGAAAATGTGTATTAATTCATACGCTCTGATTCTGTCAATGTTTCAAGTTAATAGCACTAATATTTTAAAAGTGTCCCTGATTGTCCCTGATTTTTTCTTGACTTGTCCCTGATTCTGTCAAAATTTGTCCACAATTGGTTGAGAGGTCTGCTATGGGTACTGAGTTTTTACCAAAAGGGATGACAATGCACTTTTTGGCATTGAGCTTGAGGCTATGGCTTTGACACCAGGCATCTGTCTCAGTGAGGCCCTTTTGTAGGATGTCCACACCAGTTTTTGAAAGTAGTATGCTGTGATTAATATCAGTTAATATTGTATCTTAAAATAAATGTTGCAGATATCACATTCCCAAGCTGCTAATTTTAGTTTTTATTGCTAAATGACAGATGCCACAATTCCCAGAAATATAAACTTCATTGTGTATACATACTAATAGGCAACTCTATTTCCCTACCTTTTGTCTAATTCATCTAATTCTGATTTTTTATTGTGCTTGACCTCACATTGAAAGTATAAATATCGAATGATGGAACATTTGCCATTGAAGACATACCCCGGGATTAAAGAAGCTCGGCGCGAGGACGGTTTTAGCCTTGCACCGAGCATCCTCACAATAGATGGTGCAGCAGCATCATATAAATATGTATGAGGGTGCACCGCCGCACCCTCGACATGCACAGGAAACGTGTGCGAGTACAGGGGGCATGTACAAGTGCTCTACAGAGTTGTAAACATGCCCCGACAGTTGCAAAACCTACTATGCCTACTAGTAGAGCCCGCCTCTAATAATAAGTCAGTAATTCAGTGTCCGTGGATAAAGAAATGTATGCTAAGCATACAAGAGTTTCCATGAACAGTGAAATAAAATCAAAGTAGCAAACACACAAGCATGTAGTAGAATGTTGAACCCTGTCCCTAGAACTTTCACAATTAGATTCCCCATGTCTCTATTATACATTTGAATTGCTGCAGTATTGAAGGTGTAAGTAAAGCGCAGAGTGTTTGCATGTCTCTGCCCTCCACTGAGCATAGCTTACACATCAGATTCAGTCAAATAGAGAAAAACATGCAGAATCAGTGTAAATGTCAACAGTGTAGTGTTTAGAGCATCCGCCTAATAAACAGGCATTCACGGTTCGAGCCCAACAATAGCACATATCATTTTCCATGTGGAATGAATGTCATTTT